>NC_061794.1:38153913-38453913 GCF_021462225.1 Girardinichthys multiradiatus | reverse complement strand
AGTTCTGAACCGTTGAATACAAAATGTAATTTTCACAAATCAACAAAATTCTGAGCAATACTTAGGATTCACATTACACTTGGATAAACACTTTTTTGGATGTAAATACAGGTCCTTCTCAAAATATTAGCATATTGTGATAAAGTTAATTATTTTCCATAATGTCATGATGAAAATTTAACATTCATATATTTTAGATTCATTGCACACTAACTGAAATATTTCAGGTCTTTTATTGTCTTAGTACGGATGATTTTGGCATACAGCTCATGAAAACCCAAAATTCCTATCTCACAAAATTAGCATATCATTAAAAGGGTCTCTAAACGAGCTATGAACCTAATCATCTGAATCAACGAGTTAACTCTAAACACCTGCAAAAGATTCCTGAGGCCTTTAAAACTCCCAGCCTGGTTCATCACTCAAAACCCCAATCATGGGTAAGACTGCCAACCTGACTGCTGTCCAGAAGACCACTATTGACACCCTCAAGCAAGAGGGTAAGACACAGAAAGAAATTTCTGAACGAATAGGCTGTTCCCAGAGTGCTGTATCAAGGCACCTCAGTGGGAAGTCTGTGGGAAGAAAAAAGTGTGGCAGAAAACGCTGCACAACGAGAAGAGGTGACTGGACCCTGAGGAAGATTGTGGAGAAGGGCCGATTCCAGACCTTGGGGGACCTGCGGAAGCAGTGGACTGAGTGGAGTAGAAACATCCAGAGCCACCGTGCACAGGTGTGTGCAGGAAATGGGCTACAGGTGCCGCATTCCCCAGACCTGGGCTACAGAGAAGCAGCACTGGACTGTTGCTCAGTGGTCCAAAGTACTTTTTTCGGATGAAAGCAAATTCTGCATGTCATTCGGAAATCAAGGTGCCAGAGTCTGGAGGAAGACTGGGGAGAAGGAAATGCCAAAATGCCAGAAGTCCAGTGTCAAGTACCCACAATCAGTGATGGTCTGCTGCTGGTGTTGGTCCACTGTGTTTTATCAAGGGCAGGGTCAATGCAGCTAGCTATCAGGAGATTTTGGAGCACTACATGCTTCCATCTGCTGAAAAGCTTTATGGAGATGAAGATTTCATTTTTCAGCACGACCTGGCACCTGCTCACAGTGCCAAAACCACTGGTAAATGGTTTACTGACCATGGTATCACTGTGCTCAATTGGCCTGCCAACTCTCCTGACCTGAACCCCATAGAGAATCTGTGGGATATTGTGAAGAGAACGTTGAGAGACTCAAGACCCAACACTCTGGATGAGCTAAAGGCCGCTATCGAAGCATCCTGGGCCTCCATAAGACCTCAGCAGTGCCACAGGCTGATTGCCTCCATGCCACGCCGCATTGAAGCAGTCATTTCTGCAAAAGGATTCCCGACCAAGTATTGAGTGCATAACTGTACATGATTATTTGAAGGTTGACGTTTTTTGTATTAAAAACACTTTTCTTTTATTGGTCGGATGAAATATGCTAATTTTGTGAGATAGGAATTTTGGGTTTTCATGAGCTGTATGCCAAAATCATCCGTATTAAGACAATAAAAGACCTGAAATATTTCAGTTAGTGTGCAATGAATCTAAAATATATGAATGTTAAATTTTCATCATGACATTATAGAAAATAATGAACTTTATCACAATATGCTAATATTTTGAGAAGGACCTGTATAACAAATGAACTGATAATCAGGATAGAAACATTAAAGATATATCTTTAAACTTTTCCCAGGTGATTTATTTTATTGCACAATAACAACATTCGACACAGAAGCAACGGCAGCCATACCTGAACGGATATTCAAATTCTACTTCTATTCCCAGGTCACTATCTGATCGGTTTTTACACTCCACACTCATCTTGAACATGCCAGAGTAGCTGCCACATGTTGAGAAGGCAAAGATCGCAAAGATCTAGGAGGAAAAAAGAGAAACACATGATGAATTAGAGGATTTTTCCAGACAATCTTTGACATAAAGGCCAAAAACTAGAAAAACTTTATTTTTCCTTTATAATCTCCCCACCTTGTCCATCAATATGACCAACTTTAGCTATTTTCGTGAAGCCACTAATAAACATACCTTATCTGAATGACATGTTCACTTGTCTTACCCATTTTGAAAAGAAATGGGCCTCTGTCAGATGTTTCCAGCAACTTGCAAAAGCATTCATAACCCTCGACCCTTTTCACATTCTGTTATGTTACAACTACAAACTTCCAAGTGTTTTATTGGGATTTCATGTCATAGAGTAACAAATAATAATTGTGAAGTGGAGGGAGAATTCGGCATTTGTGTTCAGCCCCTTTCACTCTTATACGCGTAAATAAAGTCCAGTGCAACTAGATGTGGCGCCTTTGGAAGCCACCTATCCACCTGTATGTGATATAACCTTAGTGCATATCCAGTTTTTCTGTGAAGACCTCAGAGGTTTGTTAGAGAACATAGTGGAACAAACAGCATTATGAAGACCAAGGAACACAGCAGACAGTGGAGATGTTTAATTCAGGGTTAGGTTATAAAACAAAATGCCGAGCTTTAAACATCTCACAGAACATTATTCAATCCATCGTCTGAATAATGGCAAGAGTATGGCACAGATGCAATTCCACTAATACCTGGCCATCCACCTAAAACTGAAAGGCCAGGCAAGGGGAGTGTTGATCAGAAAAGCAGCCAAGAGGCTCATGGTAACTCTGGAGGAACTGCAGAGATCCAAAGCTAAGGTAAAAGAATCTCTTGGCCACAAAATGATCTGCAAGAAGAAAGGTATTGTTGAAATTTGTTAATTTGTATTGTATTGCACCGACTACGCCAAAACAAATTCCTTGTATGTCCAAAAACGTATTTGGCAATAAAGCTTTTCTGATTCTGATTCTGAAAGAAGGCCGTAGAAAGCGCTATTTGCATTTTACCATAAGCAATGTAGAAGACACAGCAAACATGTTGAAGGTGCTCTTGCCATTGGAGACCAAAAATGAACATGTTGGCCTACATGTGAAGCACACTATGTGGCAACACCTAACGCTTAACATCAGCCTGAACACTGCAGTCCCAAAATGAAACATGTTGGTGAGAGCATCATGCTGTGAGGTTTTCTTAAACAAAACCTGTTAGAGGCTACAAAAGACTTGAGAATGGTTTGGTGGTTTACCTTCCATGACAAACCTAAGCATGAAGCCAGAGATTTAATGGAAAGGTTTGAATCCAGTCCTATTCTTGTGTTAGGGTGGCCTAGTCAAACTCCAGACCTAAATCCAATTCAGAATCTGTGGCAAGATTGGGAAATTTATGCTCAGCTCAATTCAGTCTGACTGAGCTTTAGCTACTTTGTAAAAAATAGTCTCTAGATGTGCAAAGCTGCAAAGACTTGCAGCTGTAAATGCAGCAAAGGTGCTTCTACAAGATGTTGGCTCAGTGGGGTTTAAAGGCAATGAACTCTACACCTTTCAGATATTTATTTGTAAAAAACAAATAAATGGAAACCTCTTTTCATTGCATTTCACACTAATGTGCTACTTTGTGTTGGTTTACCATATAAAATTCCAAAAAAATACATTGAATTTTCTGTCTTTGACATGACAAAATACAGCAGAGTTCAAGTGGTGTGAATACATTTGCAAAGTATGGAATTTTATTTTATTTTATTTTTTACATATTTTTACTAAGAGTGAACAGTTGCAGAGGTGTGAAATGCTGCAGTTTCATTTGGTTTTGGTTCTGTTACAGAGCTCTGGGAGGCTGCAGAGCTGCATCCTTGCCTACAGCATCTCTCCCAGACTGACCAGCATCCTCCAGTCCCTCTGAGCTGTTAATAAATACGCACCAAGTGTAAATCACTGCACCGTTGTCAACAGCCAACACAGCACAAACTGTGCCTGTTGCCATGGTTATTGGTGAAAATTAAAATTTTTGCGTGGCTGTTTCTATATTCCCTGGTGATTTTCCTCCTAAAGCTGTCCGTTAATCGCTTCAGAACAATCAGTACTGTCCAATAAACAGTACAAGCAGACGGACACTCTCTCACCTACAGCAGATTAGACGAGTCAGACTATTTTTACCACACCCTCCCAGCACTGCAGGCCAGATCCGATTGGAGGGACAATCCAGCTATTAATCTGGCTGAGGTACTTTACCATCTGTCACCGGATATTCAACCACAAGCTATAGGAAACACACACACATCCACTGAGCTCCATGAGCTCTCACACGACACGTCACTTCCTTCTTAACTCCAGGCATCATAGTACAGTCTACCTGCTGCAAGCATCAACAAACACCGAAGCACTATTTACAGTAATCTTGTAGCTTGTGACCAGGATTCTTGTTTCTTGGGTTTCCACTCTCTTTTTACTCATCCGCCTCTGTTCCTGAAGGGTTTTAATTGCTTCTTCTACTCTTAAAACCTCACTAACACCTTCTCTGCTTGTTGTTTGTAAAAGGCTAATTTACAGGTTTTTGAAGAAAGTTTAAATCACAGAAAATGAGATAAAGTAGAGGGCATAAAGTGTTATTTTTCTTAGGAAAAGTATTGGTCAAAATCAGAATCGACAGGCCAGCAAAAAAAAAAACAGAAATTTGTATCGGGAAGGATAGGTTTGATTAGTGCATCTCTAGTTACAGTAAAACATAAATATATAAATAAACATAAATCCCAAGTCCATAATTGAATGTATTCTAATGTTTCATTCTTGCTGGAAAGATGGGAACTGAGCGTTTTTGTCTTACAAGCAGTCGTTTTTACATTCAAAACAGAATTACACACTTTGGGTGGAATATTAGTATGAGTCTAAAATATAAATGTTTTACCAACATGAACACAAATAATAGGGAGAAAATAGGCTGTAACTTGGGCCTAAATCAATATTTACAGCAATAAGCAGCAGCTGCAGAATAAACTAAATCCTTCACACAGTGAGCAGTGTAGCATGTTATTCTAAAAATAAATATTATCCATCTCAGTCAGTTCAATATACTACCTATTCCATCAGACCAAGAGCATTTACAACCAGGGTTTCAGTTTAGGGTTTCAGTTTTCACAGCCATCTTATTTCATTATGTCATCAACAAATCTGGGAGAATTTCATAGAAAAGTAGCTACATTCTGGGGATTTGCAAGATTCTGTTTTCCCCATTTCATTTACAGTTCTTTGCAAAACAATTCAAAACCCTCAAACCTTTTCAGATTTTGTCACATTGCAACCACAAACTTTAATATATTTCCGGGGCAGTTGTAGTAGACCAACACAAAGTACAGCATTGTGAAGTAGAAGGAAAATATCAATGGTTTTCATTTTTAGAATTATTTCCTCTTGCAAAACAAAATCTGACAATTATGGCATACATTTGTATTCAGAACCATTCATACATTTGTATTCAGAAGTCTTTTGAGGTATGTCTCTACCAGTTTTGCATATCTAGAAACTAAACGTTTTACCAATTTTTATTTAGAAAATACAGAAGTTCCACCAGATTAGATGGAGAGCATGTAGGAATTAGTTTAGGTCTTGAGTTTGACTAGGCCACTCAAACACATAAGTATTCTTTGATCTAAATCAGTGGTGTTCAAACTTTTTGCCATCAGGTCCAAAATCATGAACTTGAAAGCCATAGTGGGCTACAGAAATTCTAGCGCCCAACCCAGAATTGAGGAAAAGCTGCTGGATGTTTGATGCTCCATTTACTACAAAATTAAGATAAAGCCAGGAACTTGGTTATTTGTGTTGTATCCAACATTTATTTTATTTTAACATTTTCTTTGTCTGTGAAAATGTCGTCCATCTGCATCAACCATCCTGTGTTTGAGAACTGTTGTCAAGGGCCACACAAAATCATTCAGAGGACCACAAATGGCCCTGGAGCCGCACTTTGCACACGCCTGATCTAAACCATTCCATTGTAGATCAGGCGGTATGTTTAGGGCTGTTGTCCTTCTGGAAGGTGACCCTGCTCCCTACCATCAAGACTTTTGCAGGTTTTCTTCAAGGACTGCCCTGAATTCATCTCCATCAATCTTTCCATCAACTCTGACCAGCATCCCTGCACCACCTGAAGAAAAACGTCCCCAAGGCATAATACTGCCACCACCATGTTTTACAGTAGGCATGGTGTGTTTGGGGTGTTAATTTTCTGTCACAGAGTATTTTTATGTATGTACTAAAGTTACTAGACACTGATTAACTTACCTTGGCCTCAGTATTTATGGGAATTGTTAGTGGCGCCGGGCACTTGGTTAAAAACATTCTTTTATGTGGGATTTTTCTTCCCACTAAAACTATTTACTCAAATATAAGCTTGTATTTGTTTATGTGAGATTAATACTACTACGGTAAAAGACAATTGATTTGAAGACATTTTAGGCATCTAGACCAGAGGTGCTAATAATTGTGGGTGGTGCTACAACCAACAATTTTGCCACAAGCCTGTAAATTCAAAGCCAAACATTTCCCACCATGTTTACTTCTAAATCTTAACAATTCAACAAATGTTATACTTGTAGCTTTGTAAATTTGGAAGCATGTAGGAGTTAAAGCCAAGTACCAGAGTCAGCATTTTATACCTCTGTGTTTGCATGCTAATATATGCATGATGGTGTTTAATCTCTGTGGAAGATACAGGGGTTGGTCAATGAAACTGAAACACCTGTCATTTTAGTGTGGGAGGTTTCATGGCTAAATTGGACCAGCCTGGTAGCCAGTCTTCATTGATTGCACATTGCACCAGTAAGAGCAGAGTGTGAAGGTTCAATTAGCAGGGTAAGAGCACAGTTTTGCTTAAAATATTGAAATGCACACAACATTATGGGTGACATACCAGAGTTCAAAAGAGGACAAATTGTTGGTGCATGTCTTGCTGGCGCATCTGTGACCAAGACAGCAAGTCTTTGTGATGTATCAAGAGCCACGGTATCCAGGGTAATGTCAGCATACCACCAAGAAGGACGAACCACATCCAACAGGATTAACTGTGGACGCAAGAGGAAGCTGTCTGAAAGGGATGTTCGGGTGCTAACCCGGATTGTATCCAAAAAACATAAAACCACGGCTGCCCAAATCACGGCTGAATTAAATATGCACCTCAACTCTCCTGTTTCCACCAGAACTGTCCGTCGGGAGCTCCACATGGTCAATATACACGGCCGGGCGGCTATAGCCAAACCTTTGGTCACTCATGCCAATGCCAAACGTCGGTTTCAATGGTGCAAGGAGCGCAAATCTTGGGCTGTGGATAATGTGAAACATGTATTGTTCTCTGATGAGTCCACCTTTAGTGTTTTCCCCACATCTGGGAGAGTTACGGTGTGGAGAAGCCCCAAAGAAGCGTACCACCCAGACTGTTGCATGCCCAGAGTGAAGCATGGGAGTGGATCAGTGATGGTTTGGGCTGCCATATCATGGCATTCCCTTGGCCCAATACTTGCGCTAGATGGGCGCGTCACTTCCAAGGACTACCGAACCATTCTTGAAGACCATGTGCATCCAATGGTTCAAACATTGTATCCTGAAGGCGGTGCCGTGTATCAGGATGACAATGCACCAATACACACAACAAGACTGGTGAAAGATTGGTTTGATGAACATGAAAGTGAAGTTGAACATCTCCCATGGCCTGCACAGTCACCAGATCTAAATATTATTGAGCCACTTTGGGGTGTTTTGGAGGAGCGAGTCAGGAAACGTTTTCCTCCACCAGTATCACGTAGTGACCTGGCCACTATCCTGCAAGAAGAATGGCTTAAAATCTCTCTGACCACTGTGCAGGACTTGTATATGTCATTCCCAAGACGAATTGATGCTGTATTGGCCGCAAAAGGAGGCCCTACACCATACTAATTAATTATTGTGGTCTAAAACCAGGTGTTTCAGTTTAATTGTCCAACCCCTGTATATAGCAATACCTTGGCTAGAAAGTTTGGCTGATTACAATTTGTCAGCTCTTCAATGCCCAGAAGATAAAAGTTCATCACTTTCTGACACAACCTGTCAGCTACCGCTGTTCCCACACAGTGTGAATTCTTCTCAGTCTCAGGAAATTGGCTACAAACATGGATAGAGATGGTTTAAAAAAAGCCAAAGGGCCATTAAAGCCTGATTTGTTTATGCTTTTTTAGGCAGCCCCGTCCACATCCAACTAGCACTCGAATTTTGGAGAGGAAAAAAAAATCCTTGACTTAAAATGAGAACAAGACAATGAATATCTTCAGTGATGGCAAAGGTGATGAAAAAAGCAACGTTTTAACCGTCTCCATCACTTTTTAAACAGTTATTCTTAAAAGCCTTTTGGTTTGCAGGCATCTCATGCTCTTCATCAGGTATTATACAGAAGAGTTCTTGATCAACTCCATGACTAGCATGTTTTAACTATAAAGCAAGCCCAAATCACTAACCCTCCAACACGGTGCTTTGGAGTTGGCAGGACAATTTCAAGACGTGTTTTGACTCAGTGTTTCTATTCTGGTTTCATTTGCCCAAATAACATTGTTCCTGCTGTTTTGTTCAGGTGCAAATTTATAAACTGAAACCATGCTATTTTGTTTTCTTGGGGAAAAAATTGTTTCTCCTGAACTGTCAGACAAGCTTTATCTGTTCTTTATGTATTTCCTCTTTTAAGACATTTGTTGATTGTTTATTATCTGGCGACAAATCTTTCTCTGTAGAACAACGCACTCTGAATTGCTCAGAAACACATTTTTAACGCTTTTTAAGCACATACCTGTATGTTGCGGACATGCAAAGATGCAAAACATCTGAATTCATAGAGTATCTTATACGTTATATCATACATTTGATTTGCAGCACCTGGATGCTACTTATTGGCTTAAGTTCTGTGTTTATGTCCGTTAGACAATATATCAAAGAATTTCCATATTAGGTATTATGCACAGTATATAGGAGATAAGCAGAAAACCACCTTAAGCCTTCACCACAGGCCCTCGAGTAATAACCACACAGTGCTTCTGTGCAGAAAATGCCTAATGAGCTGCAACAAAATAAACACCTTTTATTACACATTAAGGACTAAGCTAGAGTGAATCAGGCTGTTATTTTGTGTTCTCTGCCTTTTAATGTGTGCTGAGAATGAGTCAGCGCACGAATTTGAATTTAGACCAAATCCAACGCAGCTGTGACGCTGCAGCAGGAGAGGCAGGAAAAAAATCTCCAATTTGGCTTAATATGAGCAGTGTTTGGTAACTCCTTGCCTTTTATTTAACCATCAAACCTTTCTTAAGCTTTATCAGAACCTTTACTTAGACACAAAGGGAGGGTTGGAGAGTACAGAAGGTCATAAGTGCCACAATATCTTATTCAATTCAATTCAAAAATACTTTATTAATCCCAAAGGGAAATTAAATGTTGTTGTAGCTCATTATGAAGGTTTCCTCAAAGAGCCGTTGTAGATGCGTTATATGATTTATTAAACAATAATTTCATAATGTCAGAAATTAAATAAAATTAGAAAGTGTTCATGTTATATTTATTTTTACATATGGGATAAAATGTTATCTAATAATTAAAATAAATTAATCCTCATTTATAAAAGCATGCTAAATGAATTAAAACAATAATAGAGAAAAATACAAACATAATTTGTTGTAAAATGTTATTATTTAATGATAAAATTAAGTAATGGTTGATTTTTTTAATTTATTTATGGAATTATAGGCACTTTTAAAATATAGAGGGCCAGTCCACGGCTGGGGGTAAGTTATGGTAGAAGGTGATTAATCTCAAACTGATTTGCTGCGCAGATTAACCAACACCAAAACATTTTTTCTTTTGTTATTTTTTGTCACAATTAAATGTTTCAGATCATCAGATCAATGTTATTATCAGACAGATAGCTTGAGTAAATATAAATTACAGTTTTTAAAATATATCTTCATTTATCAAAGGGAAAAAGCTATCCAAAGCCCCTTTCTGGAAAATTGCCTCTAAACCTAATTGCTTGTAAGTCTTTTACATCGCTGGGGGGGAATTTTCTAGACTTTGACTAGGCCACACGAAAACCTTCATTTTATTTTTCTTAAGCAATTCAGAGGTAAACTTGCTGGTGTGCTTCAGATCATCGTCCTGCTGCTAAACCCAACTTCGCCTATGCTTAAAATCACAAATTGAAATCTCCTTCGGGATTTTCTGATAGAGTGCAGAAGACATGGTTCAATTATTGCAAGGTGTCCAGGTCCTGAAGCATAAAAGCAGCCCTTCACCATCACACCACCACCATGTTTGACTGTTGGTATCATGTTACTTACGCTGTGTTAGTTTACGCTAGATGTAATGGGGATCACTCCTTCTAAGAAGTCTTTTGCATTAGTCCATAGAACATTTTCCTAAAAATTGAGGGGGTCTTTGTAGGATGGGCCTTTGTGCACGCTTTGGTCACTGTGCTTGTAGCCTTGGAACTCTCCCATGGATGCCATTTGTGTGGATGAGTTGTTGACAATCTAATTTTGGCAGGCTGGCCACTCCTGGCAAGGTTTGCCACTGTGTCATATTTTCCAGATGTTCTTTATTTGTGGTTCCCAAAGCCTAGGGAATTTCTCTATAACTCCATTCCAGACTGATTGTTGTCACCGGCTTTGTTTCTGATATATTGTTTGATGAGAGTAAGATATGTTGCTTGCAGGGATCTTTCAGCCTACTTCATGTTCTCAGACAGGTTCTATTAAAGTGATATCTTGATTCTACAGGTCAGGCAGTAATAAGGCCTGAGTGTGGCTGAGAAATTTAACTCAGCTTTCCAAAAACCCAGGTTTGTCACAGTTTATTTAGGATTAAACAACATTTGCAATTACTTCTTTAGATATAGCTGTTTGTCCCATAATAAATGACATTAAATAGTTTTTTGTATTCTGATATTAAAATGTGTTGGATGATATAAAACAATTAAGTGTGACAAAAAAAACTGTAAGGGGAAAATATTTTGACAACACTGCATTTATTAGATTTTGGCCGTTTTGACTCTCTATAGAAGGATCACTGGGAGCTGGACAAACATGAGTCACACATATCAGGCAAGCTCACACTTCCTCCACTGGTCCACATTAAATGACTCTTATCGCTCCATTTTAAGCACATAGCAACAGTATGAGACTTCATATTAAACTGCTGTTATTGCATAGCTGTTTTTAATGTGTTTAATAAAAGCATAGAAAGATTTAATTCTGCTACACAGAAAGATCTATTCCTTGCTCCCTGGTTTCACTGAATTCAGCTCAAGAATCTGGATAAATATTGCTGAGGTTTGGCTCCTCTCTCCCTTCCTAAAAAAAGGCAAATCCCTGTTTCGCTCAGGATGCATGCCCATAATAATCCAGAAAGAGCAGGAGCTCTGGCAGGCAGCCCTTCCTGCAGCCTGACGCTGAAGCACGTAGACCCTCTCTGACAGATGATTCATGCGCCCTGGCCTCCTGAGCGTGGATGCTGATTGGCTCGCAGTGACCCAGGAAGACAGTGATGAGTTGCTGGCACACTCACATAGCTCCAGGGAAGGACTAGAGTCATGCAGCACACTCATGCCTCTGACTGTTCTGCTGCATATCTACAGAGGCTGTAATAGTGTGGAGCTGTGTCAACTCTGGTTTGGCACTAAGGCTGTCATCTGGGTCTTGTTACGGCTCCTCTCAGGCATTGGATCTGGGAGTGGCTATGGAATTATAGGGCACCTGCCTCCTTATGTCTCCTTATTCATCAAACAATTTTATAGGAGATACTCAAAAAAATTACAGCTCTTATTGAAATGCATTAAAAAAATCCAAGGTGACCTTTTCAGGATAATTTAAGATTCTATCATTAGCTTATTCCCAATAACAAATACCATTACAGAACAATTCATCATGAAGTGGTCAATTATCTGTATATATAAATATGGACTGGATAAGTATTTCTCCTCCTCCCTAAACCCCCCTCAACTAAACTAGAGCAGCACCAATGTCAATCATGCAGCATTGTCGCCATGTATTCACTGCTGCTGATTGAGGACAAACACTTAAAATGGTATTATATCATATAACTGACAAGAACTGCTTACCCAAGCTGTAGAAGTTATTTTTTATATTTATTTATACTGTATTTTGAAATGTTTACCACCTGAGGCTACTTTTTCAGGGAAGGTGTTAGACCTAATGTTTTAATATTCAGTTTGTTTAGGAAAGAAAAGCAGCAAGTTGTTACAAAGGAGATTCTGGTGCAATAATGTTTGACCTTTTGCTTGAGAAATTACTTCAGTGATTCATGTCAAATCAGAATGTTTTGGCTGATAAGCCTACAAGATTGCATTTTTTTTTATATAGTGAAATTATTTTAAGTGTATATTTTTGAGAGAATTTGCACCCAGATTTGAAGGATTTATTTTCGGCTTTATGTTCAGGATTTTTTTTTATATCTTTTTTTTTTTTTTTTTTTTTTTTTTTTTCGAAGCAATCTGGCAGGTTTAAAGCTGAAAATATATACTGTTTTCCTAATTTATTGCATCAAAACTAGGAAATCTCCACCATTTTTGGGTTTACTGAAAAATAAAATAAAGGTTAGGAACATTTGTATTAATGCTTAAATTAGGATAATTTGGTAAATGCTTTAATTTCTGCTGGATGCAAAACTGCTAAACTTAAACTTGCAGCACATTTTTTTTCTTTTACCAAAAAATAAAATCTGTAAAAATTGAATGTGGCAACTCAGAACTAAAAGAAATCTGGAAATCGGCATCGGCCAGGATAAAGCCTGATCAGTGCTTTTCTATTATGGAGAATAAGAAACAGCTAAATATGGAAGAGTAGGCAACCCAGCTGAACAAGCTGGCCAAGTGAGGAGGCACAGAATGCGGTGTGCTTGGATCCGGAGGCCGGGCAGCAGAGCTGTTTGCCAGACATGGTTTAGGGCTTAATCGCAGGAAATAATTTCATCATCACATTTTCCTTCTAATGTTCAACCTCTTGATAAAAGAATTTTGTTTTTAAATCACAGCATGTAGACCCTCAAATCCAGATTTATGTCCTAATGATGCTGGCAGCTAAGATCCTTCTGTCCAGGTGACAAAGCAATGGATTTAAAATTCAAAGCAGTAAAGTAGTGAAGACTGCCACTATCCTTTGGGAAGTATAACAGTTGGTTGCCATGGAGACTGAACACCGAGTGGTGGAGAGACATTGCTGACCAATGTCCTCCTACTACTTGGTCATCAAGAGATGTGACAGATGCTGCTCTCCTCCTACGTGTTGTTTGATTTCTTAAGCTCCAAAGGAAGATAATACTTCACCTACATCATCCGGGCTAGAGAAACACACTGTCATTTTATTACTAGGTTACTTAAAAGTAAGGCGACAGTATGTTTTCCTTTATATAAGGTGATGAAATGTAGCATCTATTAGGCAAAACTAAATTAAAATCTCCATTCAAGGCAGGAGATAAAAGATGTCCAAATATGCAGGGGTTGTGTCTTCAGAGGAGGACTTAAACTGTGATTATATCCCTCTGTGGCCTGGGGACCATATTACTAAAACAGTGACATACATTCCTGCTGGTGTCTCTTGCCAGAAACACCAAAACACCACGATACAACAGACTCTTCACTCAACGATTATCTGAACATACCTGCACACAAAAAAACCTCTTGAAAGAAAACCCTTAAAAGAGAAGGTTCAAATGCAATGCAGTTTTATTGTGTTTCTACACAGTCACATCTGTTATGTAGCTTAAGGCATCATGCAGCTTCATTATCTCTGTGTGTTACAAACCTGTCTATAAATAGTAGAGAAACATCAAGAAATTGGCTGGTGGTGACCTGAATTGGTACAATGTATGCTTAACCTTTCCTGATCTGTAATTGGCTGGTTGGAAATTAAAATCCCAATATTTTCCAATCATTGAACAAATGATGTGTTTAGCATGACCAGGTCATGTTAACTTGTCAGTGTTACAGCTGTTAATGAGGGAAGTAAGGTGGTTAAAATGAAGTGAGAGGAAGCACAACAGCTGTAAGTCGTTTCTTGACTTATGGGTGAGCTTGAAGCGCAGCAAACATGTTTCTGAGAAATAATTGTCTTATTTAACTTTTTTCATTTTACTACTGACCATTTTAAAATGAAGACAATTTCAGTATGAATTTATTCAGAAAGTACAAAATGGAAATTGGAGAAATATTGGAGTCAGGTAAATTCGGTCAGAGATCGAGGATCAGAAATCAGCCACCAAATCTCTGATGGGTGCATTAATAGTAAATATAATTATTTATTTACAGGGAAACAGTTTGTTTAGTGTGGTGTTCATGAATAAAGCAGAAGACTTACCCACTGTAGAACTTTTATAAATCCCAGTGGTTGTTTGATTACTGTGAACTGCCCTTGGGCCACCAGCTGTCAACATAACAAACACAATAATAAGATGCAGATTCCTCATCATATTTGAGCTTTTTATTGCTCTAAGTGCAGAGTAATTTCTCTGGACTAATTAAGTAGATGTTTTCATGGTGCTAGTGAACACATTAGCTGAAACAGCAACTGCATCTTTATGAAATGCTGTGTGAGTAGAATAATTCTGATATTGCCTTCAAAGCGTGTAGAGAGAGAGAAAAAACTGCTGCCAGTAGACAAAGCTGATTAACTGTCTGTTTCTCTGTCTCTCTTACTGCATACTTCTCAGCAGTCGCCGTTTTATTTATTTATGAGGACAATCCTGCGGAAACCGTGTTTAATTGACGGAAGCAGGAGGTATTTGTGCGCAGGTGGATGCGACACCGCATTCAGAAGGTGTGCATCAGTAAATGGCCGCACAGGACTGAGCAGCTCTGCCTCTCTCTCTCTCTCTCTCTCTCTCTCTCTCTAGGGCTGTGGTGGTTTGTTTTCTGTCGACCTGGATGCAAAGCATCCAAAATGAAACAGGTGACAAAATGTGTTCTCAGATCTGCCTGACAGCTGGATAAACGCCTGGTTTTCTAGAGCAAACATTGACGGCTTTATTTAAACCGTTCGGCTGTTAAAGAGCTGCGGGAGACCGTCCTCCTCCTCCTCCTCCTCCTCCTCCTCCTCCTGCCCTGTGTTGGGCCTATATACTGCCCAGAAAATTAATCACATTCCGCTTTTGTTATCTTAGCAACAGCGGCCTAATTGAAACGGAAGCAATCTGAATCAATTATCCGGCTCTCTCTGGAGAAATCGGTCAGTATCATCTCCTTCCTGAGCTAAACATCCCTGCTGCAGCAGCGCTCTCTGGACATCCTGCACTGGACCGACAGCGGGCCGCTCAGTCTGTTACACAGACTGCAGCATCACTAGCAGGAAAAACGTCCAAACCCGTCGAACATAATGTCTACACGAACAGGCATTTTTTCATTGCATATGCTTAAATAAGTTTCACACTCAAATGCCCGTCAGCCCTGCGTTAAAATCTCTAATAGGAACGGAACACCTCTAAATAACGATATGTAAATCTCATCACTAAGGCAAATACGGTAAATTGGCTCATAACTAATTGAAGAACAAATATCAACAAGAATAATAATAAAATAGGTAGATCATTTCTTCCCCAAAGACTTACCTGGTTCGCAACATCCATCTTGGCCGCTTACTCGCTGATAAGAGGATCAGAAGGGTGGAGGGAGGGAGGCGTCTTTTCTGGAACAGCTCGGAGGGAGGGAGTCGCGCTGGAGGAACAGCCGGGCTGCATCACGAGCTGGGACGTACGAAGCAAGAAGAGTTGACGCCGCAATGCCTTCGCTGCCGCGTAGAAAGGTTACGTCAACGCGTTAGACACCGCCATATTGTGAGTGGCATGTTCTCACCGGAGTCCAATACAGCAGTGTTGGAAACTGAGGTTTCCAATGTACCTGCAGTTAATTCTGCTCAGTTGATTTTATGCGATCCAAATAAGACTGAGGGAAAAATATAAACAATGTACTTTAAATGTAATCATCATTATTATTATTATTATTGCTGTTGTTGTTAGTAAAAATGATAATACTTTCTGTATTAGGTATGTACTTTTCTGCATTATTATTATTTAACCAATAAATCGAATTAAACAATATAATAATAACAATAACAGATGATTAAATTAATAATAACAATAATAATAATAAAAAATGATCTAGTATTACTATTATTAATATTAATAATAATAACAATAATATGGTTTTTTTTAAGAGGTCAACCAAACTTTTTAGGGATAGGGGAATAGGGACAATAAATGCAGTTTAATTGTTTATTCATTGTATAATCCTTGAAAAACCTACTCAACTAGAACCCTTATTTAAATAAGGATGGCAGTTTACAAAGAACATGGAAAAAACACACTAAAGGTTTTAAGGGACAATTGTGTTACAAAATAATTTTCATTGTTCATTAACTGACATATTTTCTTTTTCTTTTCATGCATTCATTAGGTTATGTAATGTAAAACAGAACAGCCTAGCAAAGAAAGCTTGATTTAAAACCATTTGAATGGAACTGTGATGTACAGCTTTTTGCTTTCAACAAACATGCAACTCACAATATGGCGGCCTCACTGGCGTAAGGTCCTGACGCTCATAAGGCTTCTGCTCTTCTGCGTCACTGCCATCAAGTGTATAGACGTAAGAACGGGCCACTACACTTGGAGTAGAAAGGAGCGGCACCGTCTGTCCAATCACAGCGCAAATTTATTCTGAGGGAGAGCAGATTGCCTGGAGGGGCTTGTGATGAAGAAAGGAGTGCTTGGAGACTGTTCATGCTTAAATAGAAACAAGGAGCAGCGTAGATGAAAAATGTAAGACATTAAGATGCAGCAAAGTCACCAGTCATCAGCTGTGCAAGTAAAATCTGAAAATGTTTTTCCTCTTAGAACATGTTAAATCAAAGATAGTTTAGTAATACAGGCCTAAAAAAGAAAAGCCATATTTTCCGTCGCGCTGACTCTGCCTCCTGTAGAAGGAATATTTGTCCCCAGTGCTGCGTTTGTTTATGTTGGGAATTTCTTATTGTAACACAAAAGAGGAGCATGAAAACACAGATCAAATTTCTCCAAATAAACAATTAAATGTGAAATAAATAAATCAGGAGGCTAAATAAACAAAAGACAATCCCTCCAATCTTGGCATGAGGAAATTGTTATAATAATCTAGGAATTCTTTTCATGTTTGTTCAAAGAGTCCTTAAGGACATATCAAATATTCACAAAGTAAAACATACGGCTGAAACCAGATTTTCACATACGCTGTTTAAAAATTTATTTCACCGTGTTTTCCTCAAAATATAAGGAAAATAATTTCTCCACATGGCTGGTTTACCTTTTGTATTGCTTATTTCATGTTTTTCTCTTTTTATTATTTCATTTTATCGACCAGCACAGCCCTTGATTGCTTGATTCTCCCCGGGTTCATTCATTGTGTTCAGGAAGGAGATTAATCTAAAACCACAGGTTGTCTACAAGATTTTGACCAGTAATTCATTTCTGTCTGGTGTATTATGTGCGATTTATGTGAATGTGGCTCTACAATAAAGCGCTTTAAGTGGTTGGTATATAAATATTGTTCATTTACCATTCTTGTCTATTTTTGGTGTATTTTCACTTTGCAAATGATAAGTAAATTACAGAATGTGAGATGCAGCCAACTCTGCTATAGAGGGTAACAATAGTCTGCAAGAGACAAATGCTTATTATTTTACATGCTTCACCTCTTAAGGTGGAAGTGAAACCCAGATGTCATCCATCTGCCAGTCTATTAATTACTGATTACATAATTCACTGTTTATATTTCCACTGTGGGTTTTTTAACAAAGAACCTTTGGGGGGAAGTATACCATGTGAAACAAACTGCTCACTATGCAAAAAGAAAAAATTACAAGCAAAAGAACATTTGTTTGAGAAAACATACTTTATTTCTGCAGGCTGTAAAGCCACCTGATTGAACAGTCACTATAATCAGAAAATACAACGCAGACATTTTTAACAGAAGTTGGGATGCTGCATCTTAGAGGATATTCAGTTTAGTGAAATATTTCTCTAAAACATCTAATGCATTCAAATATCATCATCATCATCTGTGCTGCTGACGTATTACGGTTTTACATGTAAAAGTTCAGGAGATTATATGAAACAATATTTGAGCTCATAGATGTATTAAGCGATGATAGATCAAGTACAGTGCAAATAGAAATACAATGAAAAACGACCCTCTGTTATAATGGTTTAAGTGCCTGAATTTGACTTTATACTCAGCAGGCTCCTGTGTAAATATAAAAACTTCCTGAGCCACATCAGAGGGAGTCCTGCCACATACTCATGTGTGCTCTTAAAATCAATATGTGTGCATGTTTTGGCATTCACAAACAAAAGTATTTCATACCCAGCAGGATGTATGAAAACTACAAAAACTCACCTCTCTTATTTAATGTTTTGTTAAAATAACTTGTGTATAAACACACAAAAGATTGGCTCAAGACTTCATGTCTTTACTGTATTTTGGCTTTGGTGATCTCAGTAAGAAATCACGCAGTTCATTTCATCTGCCAGTTCGTTCTCAAACTGGGACAGATGACTGGCTCCTCGCACTATCAGGTCGGCAGCCGCAGTCTCCATTTCGTCCAAGCTCATGTGACACGCTTCGGCAATCTCCCGCTTGGCAAAGCTTACAAATTTCGGATCCCTGGCGTAGATGCCTAGGCCCTCAGAGATCAAGATCTGTTGGGGGGATTTGAGGCATGATTATGTTTTCAGCAAGCAAGCAGATACATCATAGACGTTTGCATGACAATATAGATTCTACCAGCTGTATAAGGAATGGAGAAGACAAACTTGTTCCTATCTTGACATGTTAGTTGGTGTATTGAGTTATGTGGGTAAAAGAAATAAGCGCATTTTGTAAAATATCAAAACATGTAATGTCCAGGAACTGGACACCCTCTTTGCAAAGTCTACCGTCATCTGTCCTTCTGCATTCCTGTTCTGGATACTAAAGCTGCCCATCACTTCCTCATCACCTCTGTTCCCTCAACATATCTACTGAGATCTGCACCAATCACCACTCTCTCATCTCTGTAGATATTCTGCATCTCCTTCTCCTCTAACTCACACCCTACCTTTGGGGCATAGCCACTAATAACCCTGAACATAACACCTTCAATTTCTAGCTTCAGACTAATCACCCTATCTAAAACTCTTTTCACCTCCAGAGAATTCTTGACAAACTCCTCCTTGAAGATAACTCCTACACCATTTCTCTTCCCATTCACACTATGGTAGAACAGCTTGAACCCTGCTTCGAGCTCCTAGCCTTTCATCCTGTCCACCTGGTTTCCCTGAAAACACAGTATGTCCACCTTCCTTCTCTGCATCATGTCAGTCAACTCTAGCTTTTCCTGTCATAACCCCAACATTCAAAGTCCCTGCTCTCAGTCCTAGACTCTTGCCTTTCTTCCTCTCTCTCTGCCTACGGACACGTCTTTTCTTTGCTGACCAATAGTAGGTCAGTTTCCACCAGTACCCAGTCCGTCCCCAGCACTTGCAGCAGTCATTGTTAACCCGGGCCTCGACTGAACCAGTATGGAGATCCGGTTTTTGACTTGCATGGTAGATGTGGCAACAGTTTTACACAACCCTCTGCATTCATTCAGGCTTGGGATCGGCAGAAATGGGACACAGGACCCTGTCCCCCATGTGAGGCTGCATTAACAACACACATTGCGAAGGTTTACAAGGACAAACCATGAAGAGAGGGATGTCATTTTAAAGCACACCTTGCCATCTATATCTGCTATCCGCAGGTGACGTGTCAAGCAAACACATAAACTATCTAACTCTGTTTATTGCTGGTTAATGCTACCTAATAGGTCCGTGATGCATCCCCTCTCTGGTAACCCTTATTTACTGTTTTGACTGACTATTAGGTGCTCCAGAAACTGTCTGTAACACATTGCTGCAACTTAAGTCTTTAGTGTCTGCTCTACATGTGTTAGGTTGTTGCAGTCATAATCAATTACACAGGTGTAGTTTTTTTTTGCATGTGCATTAAATATGATAAATAAAAAAATCTACAGCATCTTAAGGATAACTTACTGATTCAACCAGACTGTCTGCGCTGCCTTTATCTATGAGGCCCTGGTTAACAGAAGGTTGCATCCTCATGCTGGTGAAGGTCCTTGTCTGACCAGGGTACCAGCCTGGACGTTTTCCTGCAGGGAGACTGGCAGAGCCGTCACTCCAGAGTGGCTGACTAGCACCACTTTCTTGATCCACCAGGATCATGGGGGTGTAAATGAGCTTGCCTCGACGCCCTGCGGGGGCAATTATTCCTGGAAGGGGTGTGGCACCAGCTGCTGCTGTGTTGGCCCACGAGGTGGAAGACATGGACGACACACTGCTGGGCCGGGAGTCCAGGTTGTGCTGGTTCTGAAAGAAAGCAGGATTCCATGACTAACTGAAGAAAGATGAGAAAATAACATTTTAAGGATGTGTTTTTCGTGCTTTTACCTGCAGGCGGGATCTGGTTGGTGACGTGTTCCCATGATAGTTTCCAGGAATGGGGAGATTGTCCACACTGGTCTGAGGCTTTAGACACTGGAAGTTAAATGCAGGCTTCCGACCTAACACAATATGAAAGTAGGTGTTATAAAGACAGGCATGATGAGATTTTAAACTCGAATAGGTTCTGAGAAATAAAATCGGTTTTAACTGGTATGTTGTGATGGGGGAACTTCGAAATTTAGGTCCAACAAGCAATTGTTCAAAGACATCAATGGCAGTATTTTTTATGGCTATTTAAGGTTAATCAATACTTGTCTATATTTAACCCTTAAATTTGGGCTCTTTGTCCCACAATTCCTGTCCAAATTTAGCCTAAACAAAGATCTTAAAAGTCAGGCTTCGTTAGCCCATGTTTAATTACACTTCAGTAAACATCTTTATGTGTCTTTTCTCTTTTCAGCCACGTCTTTTTACGTCTATACAACATGGATGTGCTTGGTAGGAAATGCTTGCTCTTCTCAAGGATTTTAGTACATGTTTTCAGGTACCTATACACTAAAGATCTACTGATGTTGTATCTGACTGTGTGGAATAGGCATTACAATCCTCCCCACAGTTATTACAAAACTAAACTTAAACTATCCCTTAATTATTTTGTTTACTAAACATCTCAGTGCAGCAAAATATATAGAAAGCTGCTTTGACTAAACCAATTACTAATGCACTGGATAATCAGTTGGATATCAGCATAAGAGGTTTTTAACTTGACTGAGGTGACAGTCAAGTTGGCTGATTGGCTTGTCGGAAACACAAAACCAGATCTGCTCAGCAACATGACTAAGCTGCCAGTTCATGCTAGTAAAACCGTTTGATGTGAAAGTTGTTAATGAGAGAAAAAGGCTTGAAATGATCAATAATCATAGAGGCATGTTGCAACAGGATGTTGGATTTTGGCAGATAACAGGAAGGTGCAACATATTACAGTTAAATTGATCTGTTGTGACCTTTTGAGGTTATAACATGTCTGTTATGGAACATGCTGCATTTAGACACAAAGAGTTCAGCGAGTCTGGTTGATTTTACAGATAAGGGACAGAAACAACGAAAAGGTTTGTTTCTGATAGGAAATGAGACAGGCATTTCATAAAATATAATAAAGAATAAAACAACTTAAAAAAGAGGTTAAATAAAAACAAAACTGCTTTTATTTACAATTTATTCAAAAATAAAATGTCAAAGATTATTTAGACATTTCTCAGTACCCTGTGAAAAAATCCTTATTGACATTACATTAATCAGACTCTTCTTATAATTAATGACTAGTTTTTGAATGTTTTCCTCAGGGTTTTTCATGATTTATCTTTGGTGATGAAGGCCTCCTCGCCATCACCCTAATCGTTAGCTCCCTCCACAGATTATCTATCAATTCAAGCAAGCACTCTGGTGGGACATTCCAACACACTAATATTATTTCCAGGCAGAAGAAACGTGTTGGTCAAATTTAAATATTACTTTAAAAATGAATAATTGAGGATGTGGACATAGTAATCAGCTGAATCAGCTAAAACCAGTACTAGAAGATGGTAGTTTTTTAACTTGAATTTGGTCACCAAACTCGGATTAGTGAATCTCTTGTGCAAAAGAATTTTTAAAAATGAATCAATATCTAAAGGTTTGTTAAAGTTTTGATAATTGTTCACTATCTAGAGTCATGGGACATGCATGAAAAGCATAGTAATAATGTAAGTTTTAATAAATGAAAGTTATAGTAAGTTTCTGACCTTTTGGTATGGCAGGAAGCAGCCGTCTCCGGACAAACTGGGCTCCACTGTTTTGATTTTCATTGAAGCCATTCCCATTGTAACCACTGTTCCCATTGTAGCCGTTCCCATTGTAACCATTCCCATTGTAACCACTGTTTCCATTGTAACCGCTGAAGGTGCTGCCGTATTCATTGCAGCCACCTACGGTACTTCCATTGTCGTTGGTGCCGAGGATGATGCCGTTCACATTGTAGCCTGTGTATCCATTTCTGTTATATCCGTTTGTGTCATAGGGAGTGGGGCTGACAGCGGTGCTCCCTCCGTTCATGTTGTTTTCACTGCCGATGAAGCCATTGGGGTCAGGAGCTCCATAGGGTATTTCTCCTATGCTGCTATCTCTGTCAAAAGTCTGACCATTGTCTCCTGTCTCAGTTGGTACAGGAGAAACTGCCTCTGGATACTCAAACCTGCAATTGTGAAGAGGCAAAAGGGGAAATGTGGTATAGTTTGCAGGGTGGATTGAACATAAAAAAAAAATGGTATTTCTTCTTTAAAAACTTTAAATGTTCTGATTATCATGCCTATTTCTTACCCATCTATTGATGTTAAATGTGTAGCATATGCCTCACGCTTGTAAAACTGTTCAGGTGCTTCACTTTGAGTTGGAACGAGTGCATCTTTGAGGAGAAAGTCTTCTTCTGCTGATATCTCTGGTGGAGGCGGAGGAAGAGGCGATTCGCTAATGAAGAAGAAAGAACTGAGTCATGAAACATCACAATATGACTTATTGGGGTTCCAGTACCAGAATGTGGCTGTAACAGAGTACCTGATGGGAAGGGGTTCGGACCTTCCAGGTTGCTCTGTAACAACTGTGAAACCTGCCAGCTCTGATCCTGGTCTCAGGTGCTCCTGCAAGGCCTCCACCTGCTTGGTGATCACATCTCCATTGGCGACCCTAGGCATGGGTTCGATGATCACAGCTGTCTGCTCCACCAGCATGTCCAGGGGCGGCATCGGAGTGCTGGCAGGCGTGGGGTTTGCAGAGGTCCCGTGCTCGCTGTCAAATACCTCATCGCCTGTCATCTCTCCTTCTGTGGCCTCTTCTTCCTCTAGGTCACAAGCCATCGCCAGACGCATCTCTGGAGCCAGATCCCGCAGCGTCCGCAGCCCTTGCTAAAAGAACAAAATTATTTAAACTCAATTTTATTTCAGATGTTGTGACATTTAGTTTTAAGTCCACTCATGTAAAGGAAGCAAAATAGGCTTCTAGAAATTGACAGAGCAAATGTTGGATTTAAAAAACAACTAGATGAACCCTTGGAGATATTCACAAATTTTGCAAGCATGAAATAATAATTTCCATTCCAGTTGTTCTATGTAATGTGGGTGCAATGTACAACTCTGGGAGCATGTCAGACCATATTAAATTAAACCAAAACCTTACTTTAATCCCAGTGCTCAAAGTATTTTCTATTTTAGAAAAGTCTCAATGTGCAGGAAACGTTCAGAACGTTTAACGTTTAGTTTAACTCATTATATTCATGAATAATTTGCAAGTATTCAGCTTTTATCAACCTTTTTACGCCTACACATATTTTAGCTCTGGAATAGAGTAGGGTTGTTGAAAAAACACCGCAATGAGTTTGAAGCACAGAAAAAAGTGCAAAGAAAGTGAAACCAGCACGCAGCTTTGTCCATGTAAAACTAATGGAAGAACATATATACAACATCCCATTAGCGCCCCCTACTGGTAAGTGGTATTTTTGCACCAAGACGTTTAAAGTATCCAGCTTTCTTATACCGATGTGGCTATTTTTTCAGCTCTGGTGATATCCAATTTTATTATGAAAAAAGTAAAAAATAAATCAAATTAACTTGAGTACATTTATTCAATTGGGAAACAAATCCCATGTTAGGAAATAATTACTTTTAACAAATCCCCAGAGGCACAATTCTACTCCTACTAATGCTTTTAAAATGAACGTAGGTCAAATATAATTATATTTGAATTTCACTTTTTGTAATTTGATAAGAATTCAAAAACATAATAATCCATGGTTTTCTTGGTTCTCTTGAGCATGAATATATTACAACACAGACACCCATTTGTTTTAGCCACTGGCAACAAGGCTGGATGGAGACTCAAGTTGTTCTTTGCAAAACACGGTGAGAAGGATGGAAATAGAGGTACAAATAAAAAAAAGTTAGAGAACTAGTGCAAAGTAATTTTGGGGTTATCAAGTCTCCATAACAACCACTGGACACTAATTACAGGCTAAGAGGGAGAAATGCCTCAAAAAAGCATGTTCTCTCCTACTTTCACCAAGGTAAACCTGGAGTTTGCTCAACTTTTCTGGGACTTCAACTAGAACTGAGAGCTTTGATGATTTAAGAGTAAGACTGAACTTTTCAGCAACAAACACTGCAGGTGGGTGTGGTGTAAAACAAAGGTTGAATATGTGGAAAAGCCCCTACCCAATGTTAAGTGTGGTGGAGGTTCTGTTATGGTGTGGGCCTGTTTTCCTTCCTAGGGTCTAGTTTTTGATAGTTAAATATATGAAAATGTGAGGCATCACATTTGTGGTAATATTAAAGTCTATCAAGGAACTTTAAATTGGATCAAAAACCCTAAAAGTAATTTATGACTGCTACAAACCATAAAATAGGGGTTGTCTACATAGTTTTGATTTAATGTTTTTGATGTCACTAAGTAAATGCATACTTACAATTTCATAAAATATTTTCCATGTTTTTGTACAAGTAAAATCTAAAATTTGGAAAGCAATATTCATTTTACCGGTAGTGGTGCGAAATCATAAAAAGTATAGGTAAATGAGGAAGAAATCCTTCGTTAATAATTAGAAATTATCTTGGGAGTGAAAACTTTACACAGAAATGAGATTCATAGTTGCTTGGCTTTGTTTGTTGTATAGAAATACTCAGACCCAAAAGGTTTAATAAGAACATTTAAAAAACACAACTTACCTGCAGTGCAGCAGCCTTGTCCTTCTTCTTGGATTTTCTTTCTCTCTCTTTTCTCTTTCTGTACTTTTTGAAGTAGTCTTGAATCAGGAAACTGGCATAAAACTTTCCACAAGTCACCTCGTCCCCTGAAGAACACAGATACATGTGAGAAATACAACCCAAACAAAAACAAAAAAAAAACAAAACATACCTCTTGGATAACTGGAGAGTCAAGTGAAATTGAATAATTTAGTAATTTCTTAATCCTCTTTCTGGGAGGGACGTGTGGTATTTCTGTTACTTGCCTCTAGGGGGCGGAATGATTTCATCAATGAGTTTAGGCTTCGTGTGCTTCCACAGCTTCTTAATGATAATCTTCAGCTCCTCATTCTGCTTATCAACAGGGCCTAATGGGATCAAACCACAGATTTGTTCAAATAAAAGCAGGTTTTTGCATACGTGGGTCACAGCCAGCATAATGAGCCTCCATGAATGTCTCGTGTAGGAGTCCTGACCTTCAGTCTTGATCTTGAGTGAAGTTCGGACAAGAGCAAACAGAGTGGCGTTGAAAGTGACAGTCCCATCAGGGTGAAGGGGCACATTCATAGCCACCAGTCTCTGAGAAGATAAGATGAAGCACAATATGGCAGATCTGCTAATTTCCTTCTACTGACGCATCATCATGCAGCTCTGCACATTTTCACGCTTACTTTGCAAGCAACACGATGAGGGCACAGCTTTCCAAAGCCAAGAGGTGGCTGAATCCTGCGCAACATAGTGACTACGTCGATGTGCTTGATGCGACCTCTGCAACAAGGCATGCAAACAGATAACGGATGAGCCAGATACGTAAATTTTGGAAACAGTGAAGGGGAATAAGGGTAGGAAGCACCAGTGAGCAGCATTTAATGAGAAAAATGAGACGCACGTGGCTTCTGGATCGTAGTCAGACCAAACTCTCTTAAACTCGTCCAGGTGGTGAGTCCCCAACACTGTCCAGTCTCTTGTAAGATATTCAAAGTTGTCCATGATGACAGCAATGAACAAGTTGATGATCTGAGACAAAAAAAAAACAGGAAGCTTAAACTACAGCACAGTAGTGTGTTGTTTAAAAAATGAATAAAATACATAACAGTAACAGTGCAATTAAAACTATTATACAGCCAAGAATTATTCACAGGTTTGGAGACACACTAGCATTAAAAACAAGAATCAGATTCCCAAGTTTTAGTTTATTTTCTATTTTTTCTGATCCATGTGGGGTTGAAATTACACATAGAGCCTCAAATATATACAAACACCTCCACTATTAGTTAAGCACAAGGTGTAAATTATACCAACATTTTACTTTTGACTAGAAATAATATTAACGTTTTGGAGTTGCCCAGAAACTGTCTTGATTAGAATCTGATGGAAAATCTGTGGAGGGAGCTAAAGATTGGGGTGATGGCATGAGGGCCTTCCAACTTTAAACCAAGGTGGAGCTCAAAATTGCATCAAAATACCAGAGGAAAAATGAAAAAAGCTGGTCAGCAGTTATAAAAAGGGCTTGAAAGCGATAATGGCAATAATTGTAGTGTATAAATAACTTTCAACATGTCACCTTTTACAAATGTGATTAAGAACAGATTGGCTTTTTTTTTGTAATATGTTATATTTCGAGAGATGTCAGCCTCTTTTCCTATTAGAAACAAACTTCTTGGTTGAATGAAATTAACTTAACATCTAAGTCTGCCAGGGATGTGAATAATCTCCATCTTAACTGAATATTTGGTTAAGTGTGCCTTGGCAAATTGCACCTCCACCACACTCTTTTTGTAGCCATAAGCAAGCGTCTGGCATAATTCTGGCTGGATATTTGACCAATCTTTTATGGCAGCATTGGTAAGTTCTTGGTTTGTTTCAGATAAGTTTGTTCAAATTACTTTTTTCACAGATGTGGCTTTGAAGCCTAGTTCTCTACCAACAGGGTCAACAGGGCTGAGGTTATGAGTTTGGGTAATTTACTCCAGAAGCTTAATGTTAGTCAACTTTCAAGGTAGGTCTCCTTTATTATTCCTTCTCGTTTGTGCTATGGAACAGTACCACTGGCACCAAAAGTGCCCCACAGCATGATGATCCCACCACCATGCTTGGCAGTTGGTACACTGTTGTTTTAATTAAAGCACTCACTTCAACTTTTCCAAACGTAGATACTTCTGGTCTTAGCAGTCAAACAGCCCATTTTTTTTTAATCTCCTCTGACCATAAAGCCTTTTCTGGTCTGACCTAGTGGTCGGCTGTACATTTCAGTCAAGCCTAACGATGGTGATAATGAGAAGAAGGTTCTTTCTTGGTCGTCCCCCCATCAGTCAATTGAAATATAAAACTGGCTTCACCAGTGTAGAGTGACACTTATGTTACCAAAGTTTCCAGTTCAAGTCCAGCTCGAACCCAGATTGTTCCTAAACCCATTTTATTTTATCTGAGGGAGACACATCTGAATAACCTGATTGGATGATGTTGGAATTTGCTGGATTTTCTGTAGAAAAGGCTCCAAAAGACATGTGTGAAGCTACAACTCTGCTTCTTAAATCTTCACTGAATTATTTGGACTTTCTAATCCCGCTGCCAGAATTAGAAGCCCAATATTATTTACATGACATTCCTACTCATGAAGAGTGTGTTCAAACTTCAGAAGTACGTGTATGTAAAGCAAAATGTATATTTTAAAATCACTGAAATTATTTTCCAAGGAGAAAATGTTGAGTTTACAGCAGTATTGTGCTACCGTTTTAATTTAGCTTCCTCTGTAGTAGTTTTCAAGTAGAGAAAACCCCTTCTGGTCAAAGATTTGCATTTTTATTTTAGCTACTACTGCTGTTTCAGGGGGTCTACAAAGGTCAGAGACCACACATAGAGTGATGGATGACAGCTGTTCACACAAAAATACAAAAATGTGAAAAACATCAAGGTGGACCAGTACAGAGTCCAGAACAAGAACATGGATTCTGTAGTAAAATTCCCATGAAGGTGTCAGAAATAAACTTAGACCTAAAAAGTTGAATAATTTAAGCCAATTTACTTGAATATAAAGACACAGAGGGATTGCATTATTGTTAATATATTGCTGCAAATTGTTTTAAATGTACGATATTGTTTGTGCTGGTAATTGTCTTTAAATCATATCATTGATTATACGAAGTTTCAGCCATAACGTGATAAGGTTTACCGCTGTTGCATCTGCTGCTGGACCATAGGTTGATTCTTTAGGCTCAGAGTCACCTTCATTTGACGGATTTAACATCTGAAAATAGAACTGCTGCAGCTAAAATACGTGTAGCCCATTAAATCTTTGTGATGCGGGCGTGCATCACCACTCAGCTGAGGATAAATAAAACCGTACGTGTGCTGCTGCTGAAATGCTGCTGTCCCTATTCATTCAATTTGAATTCCACTTGACCTAGTAGTCGAAAAGCAGGTTTGAATAAATTGTAGCTACGCTTAGAGGCTGTAATCTGAAGACTACCTGCTAGTGAAGCAGGTGGAAAATAAAAAACCTCTGATCAGCTGTAAGCGGTTGTAGCTTTACTCACCAGATAAGCGCAGAGCATGAAGAAGCTGATGAAGTAAAGGTAGGCCAAGTTGCTCCCGCAGGTGAACTCTTCACCGGGCTCAACGTCAGACTCTGGGTCACAGCGTCTGCCAGGCAGGGCGCCCAGCATGATCTGCTGCCACTGCTCTCCAGTGGCACACCTACAGGAGAAATTGTTTTTAATTATGCTTCACTTACAGTGCCTTGCAAAAGTTTTCATACTGCTTTAGATTTTCCTAATTCTGTCATGCTAAAACCACAAACTTCAATGTATTTTCTTGGGATTTTACGTGACAGACCAACACAAAATATTAAATTATTGTGAAGTGGAAGAAAAATGAAACATGGTTTTCAAAACCATGTAAAACTAAAACTACAACTATGAAATGTGTGGTATGAATGTCATCCATGGTCAATACTTCATCAGGTTTTGCAGGTTTTAAACAGCTCCAAGTATTTTAGGATCTATCAGCTTTGGACATCTAGAGATGGACATCTTTGGCCATTCTTCTTTGAAACATAGCTTAATCTAAGTCAGACTAGATAAGCAGCATATGCAAACTTTAATTTTCTGGTCTTGACACAAATTCCCAATTTGATTGAGGTCTGGACTTTGACTAGGCCATTCTATCACATGAATATGCTTTGATCTAAACCATTCCTCTGTAGCACTGACTGTGTCATTGTCCTATTTGAAGGTAAATCTCCACTTGTCTCACGTCTGCAGTCTTTAACAAGTTTTCTTCCAAAATTGCCCTGTACAGTATTTGGCTCCATCTATTAACTCTGACCAGCTTTTATTTTCCTGCTGAAGAGAAGCCTCCTCACAGCCTGTTGCAGTGTACGTTTTATTTAAGACGTTAAGTTTTTCATTAACCCCTTGTCACAAATTTGCTTGTAAGTGATTTTAGTATTAATGCAGCCATGGTGGGATATGGATGTAACTAATTTGATGTATAGTGCATTGGAGGCACCTTACTGCAATCTGCCTCAATTCTGTCCATTTTGCATATTAAATACCAAAATGTATACTGTATCTGTTATATGTGCTAGATTTCAGTTCAGGCAGTCAGGGGCTAAGGCCAGATTTCTAGAAAGCACCACTGCAAGTTGTTCTTTTGGAAGATTCTAACATTTTTCTTGTTCCTTAGTCGTCATGATGCTGTTTTTTGAACAAACCTCTACAGAGGAAATGTATTTATACTAAAATTAAATTATATACAGGTAGACTCCTCCTAATTAGGTTGCTTCTTAAAAAAGGTACTGGGTTTTATTTACAGGTGTGCTATTAAAGGAGGTTGAATATGTATGCACGCAACACTTTTCAGGTTTCTTTTTGTAAAATAGTTGGAATGTATCCTGTTATTATACTAAAGTTATGTGCTACTTTGTGTGAGGCCTTGCAAAGTGTAATTAGGTCTTTGTCCTGAAATAACTATTTATTCAGGTTCTAAACAAATAAGGTGAAAGAAGAGTTCTAAGGTTGATGGTAAGAACTGCTGCTGGAATAAGTGGGTTAAAGGTGCTTACCTAAAAAGAACCAGAACCGCCATGAAGAACGTCTGGAAGTTGCAGTTTCTGTTGATGTCTGTGTCGTCATCGACAGCTATTTTCCCAAACATCTAAATGACAAACAGCACAGAGCCACTCAATCAGGAACCAGCAGCATTTTTACCTTTTCCATCTGTTCATCGAGACTCACTTGCATGCCAATCACAGCGTAGATGAAGAAGATCATAGCGATGAGGAGGCCAACGTAAGGCAAAGCCTGAGGAGATAAAAGAGAAACACAGGAAACGTGTGAAAAAATAATAGGATAATTGTTGTGACGGCACAATGTAGTCCACAATTCCTCACTGACCTGCAAGGATTTGACAAAAGTCCAGAGAAGAGTTCGAATGCCCTCTCCTTTGCTGAGCAGCTTGACCAACCTCAACACTCGGAACAAACGGAAGAACGTGATGGACACTTTTCCGCTTTCTCCTTTCCCACCACCCTAGAGAAAAAAATCTCCCAGAGTTAATAAAAACCTAAAAACAACATTTTTGTCAAACACAGAAAACTCAAGAGCAAAAAAAAAAAAAGAAAAAAGAAAAAAAAAGGCTTTGGCAGTATCTGAATCCAAACACATAATCTACGTTCCAGTGCTGGTGTTCATCTCACCTCTCCGTGGCCGCCTCCGCCCTGGATCATTATTTCAGGCAGCAAGCAACAGAGAAAAATGAAGATAAGTTAAAAATCCAACAAACATAAATCTTTTCAAAATAAACTTCCTTGTATTAATCAAATGCCAACTAAGTATTATTTGACTTGAAGTGTTTCCTGGTGCAAAAATTACCCAAGTTTTACCTCTTTGCTATTAAACAATTACTTTACTGTCAACAGCTTATTATAAACTGGTACTATCGGGATAGAATACAAATTACCCAATCATCACTTTTTTAAATTTGAACATGTAATTAGTTGTTGACATCTTGCTATGAGCTGTTACTACCAGGTAATTCCATTTAATATTTTTGGTAATTACATAAATTATCCAATAATCCCAATGTTTTACCAAATAATTGCTTCATTGTTAGCATGTTATTACAAGATGTTATAACCTGTGTATTATATATTACATTGTAATATTTTAGTAGTTACATAAATTACCCAATATCAGCTCTTTAATATCAATTATTAGCATCTTTTGAGCTATTACACTGAAAATGTTTATAACTAAATAAAATTATGTAATTATAATGTAATATTCAAATATTTTTTCTGTTGTTAACATATAATCATGGGGTGTTGCAAACAATTTACTTTGCAATAATGTTTTTTTTTGTTTTACATAAATTACCCAGGAAGGAAATACCTGATAATTACCATATAGTACCACTCAATTATCGCATTGTTATTATAATAATGTTGGTAATTACATAAATGATCCAAACATCACATTTCTAAACATTAAACAATCAGTTCATTGTTAATATCTTATGACAAACTGTTACTAGCTGGTAACTACATTGTAATAAAGTGGATTATTGCATAATATTATCACGTTAGTAGACTTTTACAACCAAGCTATTTCCCTATCCTAACACTTTTATTACTGGGCTATAAAAGGAAGTCTAAAATATACACAAAACGACAAAAATATGTAATTTGATTAAGAAAAATGTGCAAAATTCATTAAGATTATTAAAAACACTTCAATATTTACATTTGCAGTGTTTCAATGTTAAAGTGACAATGGAAACAGAAAAGGACCATATGTTCTCTGTTCACAGGGTGACTATAGTATATTAGTGGAAAGTTTAGTGGAATGAAAAAGTGTGTTAGAAAGAAGTGCATAAGCAACAGTAATACCACATTCTAAAATACTTTTCCAAGTTTTTTTTCCAAAAGTAAAATTGAGAAGAAACATACACTAAATTCAGACACTGCAATGTCCAAGACGCTGCCTACAACGATCAGCGCGTCGAATGAATTCCAGGGATCGATAAAATAATGCTGCAGGGACAAAACAAAAAAAACAGAGTGAAAAAAGTACAGTGAGTCATGATCAGAAAGCTGGGCTTTTAGAAGGAACACTCACATGAGCGCGAAGAGCCATCAGCTTGATGACCATCTCTATCGTGAAAACCACGGTGAAGATCATGTTGAGAATGTCCATGATGGAGGTGAATAGTTTCGACTGCTCATAATGCTGAGAAAGACAAAAACACCAAACTGGCATCACAACACTCAAACTATTTTCTGTATTTACTGAGATTTAGGAGAGAAACGGTACCTGAATAGCCAGAGTGAGGGTGTTTCCCAAAATCAACACAAACATGATATATTCAAACTGGCTGGAGTTGATGACTTTCCAGAACTTCAGCTGGGATGGGTTTTTTGGGATGTAAATCTTTATTGGCTGAGCTTTCAGTGCATAATACACACACTGCCTCTGGGTGGGGTGAAACAGGGGAAACAGTGGATTGATGAAACAAAATAAAGCCAATTTATTTAAGCTGAAACTAAAACAATAGGGAAAATATCTAAAATCACTGACTTGATTCTTGTTAAGTTCACAGTTTTTAAACTCAGCCTCTCCTTGCTCTCGAAAAGTAATGATGACAAAACCAACGAATATGTTCATCATGAAGAAAGCGATGATGATGATGTAGATGATGAAAAAGATGGAGATCTCGACTCGGTAGTTGTAAATAGGGCCTCGGTTTATGGCGTTGGCGTCCACTGCGCGGTACAGGAGCCTTCACAAAGAAACAATAGAAAAGGTCAGAATCAACAATGACATGATATATAAACATTATATTGTGTGACCACCTGGTTTCCTGTGTCTAATCCAAATCATATGCTAGTTATTTACACTTCCTCATTTTTAATCAGATGAATTTCTTTTATGTTTATTGAGATAAATGACATCTAGGTGTAATAAAAACCCCAGTAACATTCACATTATACTTTGAATTAGAAAGACAAATGCAATACTCACTGAGGCCAACCTTCAAACGTTGATACAGTAAACAAAGCCAACATTCCCATCAGCACATTGTCAAAGTTGAAGTCACTGTTTTCCCAGATCCTCTCTCTGACCATGGGGTGGTTCATGTCCCCGTCTTTATACACCACAAACGTTCCCCTGAAATCAGACAAATACACACCTTTGCATTCAAATACATTTTATTTTAGGAAACATTCCATGATGTTTTCAAGCAAAGGAAACTGACTTGCACTCGTCTGGGGTGTGTTTAGCCTCATCTGTGCAGCTGTAGAATCTGCCCTGTAAACATCCAAACCAGAGGAGTTGTCCCACCAAGAGCGATCTTTGGAAACTCTCCATTTATATATAGAAAAAAAACAGGCTGATAAGGGTGAGACACACACACCTTGAAAAGCTGAACTCCAATACAAGCAAACATGAACTGAAGGAGAGTCGTGACAATCAAGATGTTGCCGATGGTGCGAATCGCCACAAAGACACACTGCACCACATTCTGCAAAGATACGCACAACAAAACAAGTCTCTTTACAGAACAGTAATTGATCATAAAAACAGACCAGAAACGCTGCTTAAAAAAACAATATCTATGAATAAAAAGCATGTAATATAAATTAGTTTGTATTAACAATATTTAAAAACCGAGGAGACTAGTTGCTGTAGCTTTGAAAGAAACTTCATTATTACTCAAGCCGGATTTTCTGTGTATATTTTGTTGAACTGGCTCATCGGTTTAGTTACAGTGCCTTGCGAAAGTATTCGCCCCCCTTGAACTTTTCAACCTTTTGCCACATTTCAGGCTTCAAACATAAAGATATAAAATTCAATTTTTTTGTGAAGAATCAACAACAAGTGGGACACAATCATGAAGTGGAATGAAATGTATTGGATGTGTCAAACTTGTTTAACAAATAAAAAACTGAAAAGTGGGGCGTGCAATATTATTCGGCCCCTTTACTTTCAGTGCAGCAAACTCACTCCAGAAGTTCAGTGAGGATCTCTGAATGATTCAATGTTGTCCCAAATGACTGATGATGATAAATAGAATCCACCTGTGTGTAATCAAGTCTCCGTAGAAATGCACCTGCTCTGTGATAGTCTCAGGGTTCTGTTCAAAGCGCAGAGAGCATCATGAAGACCAAGGAACACACCAGGCAGGTCCGAGATACTGTTGTGGAGAAGTTTAAAGCCAGATTTGGATACAAAAAGATTTCCCAAGCTTTAAACATCCCAAGGAGCACTGTGCAAGCAATCATATTGAAATGGAAGGAGTATCAGACCACTGCAAATCTACCAAGACCTGGCCGTCCCTCTAAACTTTCATCTTGAACAAGGAGAAGACTGATAAGAGATGCAGCCAAGAGGCCCATGATCACTCTGGATGAACTGCAGAGATCTACAGCTGAGGTCGGAAAGTCTGTCCATAGGACAACAATCAGTTGTACACTGTACAAATCTGACCTTTATGGAAGAGTGGCAAGAAGAAAGCCATTTCTCAAAGATATCCATAACAAGTCTCGTTTAAAGTTTGCCACAAGCCACCTGGGAGACACACCAAACATGTGGAAGAAGGTGCTCTGGTCAGATGAAACCAAAATCGAACTGTTTGGCCACAATGCAAAACGATATGTTGGGCGTAAAAGCAACACAGCTCGTCACCCTGAACACACCATCCCCACTGTCAAACATGGTGGTGGCAGCATCATGGTTTGGCTCTGCTTTTCGTCAGCAGGGACAGGGAAGATGGTCAAAATTGATGGGAAGATGGATGGGGTCAAATACAGGTCCTTCTCAAAATATTAGCATATTGTGATAAAGTTCATTATTTTCCATAATGTCATGATGAAAATTTAACATTCATATATTTTAGATTCATTGCACACTAACTGAAATATTTCAGGTCTTTTATTGTCTTAATACGGATGATTTTGGCATACAGCTCATGAAAACCCAAAATTCCTATCTCACAAAATTAGCATATTTCATCCGACCAATAAAAGAAAAGTGTTTTTAATACAAAAAACGTCAACCTTCAAATAATCATGTACAGTTATGCACTCAATACTTGGTCGAGAATCCTTTTGCAGAAATGACTGCTTCAATGCGGCGTGGCATGGAGGCAATCAGCCTGTGGCACTGCTGAGGTCTTATGGAGGCCCAGGATGCTTCAATAGCGGCCTTTAGCTCATCCAGGTCTTGAGTCTCTCAACGTTCTCTTCACAATATCCCACAGATTCTCTCTGGGGTTCAGGTCAGGAGAGTTGGCAGGCCAATTGAGCACAGTGATACCATGGTCAGTAAACCATTTACCAGTGGTTTTGGCACTGTGAGCAGGTGCCAGGTCGTGCTGAAAAATGAAATCTTCATCCCCATAAAGCTTTTCAGCAGATGGAAGCATGAAGTGCTCCAAAATTTCCTGATAGCTAGCTGCATTGACCCTGCCCTTGATAAAACACAGTGGACCAACACCAGCAGCTGACACGGTACCCCAGACCATCACTGACTGTGGGTACTTGACACTGGACTTCTGGCATTTTGGCATTTCCTTCTCCCCAGTCTTCCTCCAGACTCTGGCACCTTGATTTCCGAATGACATGCAGAATTTGCTTTCATCCGAAAAAAGTACTTTGGACCACTGAGCAACAGTCCAGTGCTGCTTCTCTGTAGCCCAGGTCAGGCGCTTCTGCCGCTGTTTCTGGTTCAAAAGTGGCTTGACCTGGGGAATGCGGCACCTGTAGCCCATTTCCTGCACACGCCTGTGCACGGTGGCTCTGGATGTTTCTACTCCAGACTCAGTCCACTGCTTCCGCAGGTCCCCCAAGGTCTGGAATCGGCCCTTCTCCACAATCTTCCTCAGGGTCCGGTCACCTCTTCTCGTTGTGCAGCGTTTTCTGCCACACTTTTTCCTTCCCACAGACTTCCCACTGAGGTGCCTTGATACAGCACTCTGGGAACAGCCTATTCATTCAGAAATTTCTTTCTGTGTCTTACCCTCTTGCTTGAGGGTGTCAATAGTGGCCTTCTGGACAGCAGTCTTACCCATGATTGGGGTTTTGAGTGATGAACCAGGCTGGGAGTTTTAAAGGCCTCAGGAATCTTTTGCAGGTGTTTAGAGTTAACTCGTTGATTCAGATGATTAGGTTCATAGCTCGTTTAGAGACCCTTTTAATGATATGCTAATTTTGTGAGATAGGAATTTTGGGTTTTCATGAGCTGTATGCCAAAATCATCCGTATTAAGACAATAAAAGACCTGAAATATTTCAGTTAGTGTGCAATGAATCTAAAATATATGAATGTTAAATTTTCATCATGACATTATGGAAAATAATGAACTTTATCACAATATGCTAATATTTTGAGAAGGACCTGTACAGGACCATTCTGGAAGAAAACCTGTTGGAGTCTGCAAGAGACCTGAGACTTGGACGGAGATTTATCTTCCAACAAGACAATGATCCAAAACATAAAGCCAAATCTACAATGGAATGGTTCACAAATAAACGTATCCAGGTGTTGGAATGGCCAAGTCAAGTCCAGACCTGAATCCAATTGAGAATCTGTGGAAAGAGCTGAAGACTGCTGTTCACGAACGCTCTCCATCCAACCTCACTGAGCTCCAGCTGTTTTGCAAGGAAGAATGGGCAAGAATTTCAGTCTCTCGATGTGCAAAACTGATAGAGACAAACCCCAAGCAACTTGCAGCTGTAATTGGTGGCGCTACAAAGTATTAATGCAAGGGGGCCGAATAATATAGCACGCCCCACTTTTCAGTTTTTTATTTATTAAAAAAGTTTGACACATCCAATAAATTTCATTGTGTGCCACTTCTTGATTCTTCACAAAAAACTAGAATTTTATATCTTTATGTTTGAAGCCTGAAATGTGGCAAGAGGTTGACCAGTTCAAGGGGGCCGAGTACTTTCGCAAGGCACTGTACTGTTAAAATTTGACATTCATAAAGCTTAGTGACAGGTCTGGTGCAGGGATGATAGTTTACCACCTGGATTAATTTACTGAAGAGTCATGCTGCTGTAGTAAATCCAGAATAGATTAACTTCAGGATTCTAGTTACCGGTGTGTAACCCACTTCCAAACCGTCTTATAAAGGTGCGTCTTAATAAATTAAATAAACATTAAATAAAAGAAAGGTATTTTTTCTCAGGAAATAAAATTGAACCTGAAACCCATATTATGGGTGATGGGTCAGACAAAGAATGGTTCAAGAACCCCTCATGAAGAACAAAATATCGAGGCACGTGACGTCGCCCGGTACGGCGGAGCCGGGGTCCCACCCTGGAGCCAGGCATGGGGTCGGGACTCGTCGGAGAGCGCCTGGTGGCCGGGTTGCTCCTCGCGGGACCCGGCCGGGCCAAGCCCGAACAAGAGACGCGAGGCCATCCCCCAGTGGGCCCACCACCTGCAGGGGGAACCGTGAGGGACCGGTGCAAAGAGGATTGGGTGGGGGACGAAGGTGGAGACCTCAGTGGCCCGATCCCCGGATGCTTAGGCTGGCTCTAGGGACGTGGAATGTCACCTCGCTGGGGGGGAAGGAGCCTGAGCTTGTGCGGGAGGTCGAGAGATATCGACTAGAAATAGTCGGGCTCGCCTCCACGCACAGCGTGGGCTCTGGAACCCATCTCCTTGAGAGGGGTTGGAGTCTCTACTACTCTGGAGTGGCCCACGGGGAGAGGCGGCGGGCTGGTGTGGGTTTGCTTGTTGCCCCCCAGCTCAGCCGTCTCGTGTTGGGGTTTACCCCAGTGGATGAGAGGGTCGTATCCCTGCGCCTTTGGGTTGGCGAGAGGTCTCTGACTATCATTTCAGCCTACGGGCCGAGTGGTAGTGCAGAGTACCCCCCCTGTCGGGGGTGCTGGATAGTGCCCCTCCTGGGGACTCCATTATTCTGCTGGGGGACGTCAACGCCCACGTGGGGAACGACAATGACACCTGGAGAGGCGTGATCGGGAGGAATGGCCTCCTCGATCTGAATCCGAGTGTTGTTTTGTTATTGGACTTCTGTGCTAGTCACGGATTGTCCATAACGAACACCATGTTCAAACATAAGGGTGTCCATCGGTGCACTTGGCACCAGGACACCCTAGGCAGGAGGTCGATGATCGACTTTGTTGAGGTATCATCGGACCTTCGGCCGCATGTTTTGGACACTCGGGTGAAGAGAGGGGCTGAGCTGTCCACTGATCATCACCTGGTGGTGAGTTGGATCCACTGGAGGAGGAGAAAGCCAGACAGACTTGGCAGGCCCAAGCGCATAGTGAGGGTCTGCTGAGAACGCCTGGCGGAGCCCTCGGCCAGGGATGTATTCAACTCCCACCTGCGGGAGAGCTTCGACCAGATCCCGGGGGATGTTGGAGACATAGAGTCCGAGTGGACCATGTTCTCCGCATCTATTGTCGATGCTGCTGCCCATAGCTGCGGCCGTAAGGTCTGCGGTGCCTGTCATGGCGGCAATCCCAGAACCCGGTGGTGGACACTGGCAGTAAGGGATGCTGTTAAGCTGAAGAAGGAGTCCTATCGGCTGTGGTTGGCTTGTGGGACTCTTGAGGCGGCTGACGGATACCGTGAGGCCAAGCATGCTGCGGCCCGGGCTGTGGCAAAAACTCGGGCCTGGGAAGAGTTCGGTGAGGCCATGGAGAAGGACTACGGGTTGGCCTTGAAGCGATTCTGGCAAAACGTCCGGCGCCTCAGGAGGGGGAAGCAGTGCTTTGCCAACACTGTTTATAGTGGGGGCAGGTGACTGCTGACCTCGACTGAGGACATTATCGGGCGGTGGAAGGAGTACTTCGAGGATCTCCTCAATCCTGCCATCACGCATTCCGTGGTGGAAACAGAGGCTGGGGACTCGTGGTTGGACTCTTTCATCACCCAGGCTGAAGTCACCGAGGTGGTTAAAAAGCTCCGCGGTGGCAAGGCTTCGGGGGTGGACGAGATCTGCCCTGAGTACCTCAAGTCTCTGGATGTTGTAGGGCTGTCATGGTTGACACGCCTCTTCAACATTGCATGGCGGTCGGGGACAGTGCCTCTGGACTGGCAGACTGGAGTGGTGGTACCCCTTTATAAGAAGGGGGACCGGAGGGTGTGTTCCAACTACAGGGGGATCACACTCCTCAGCCTCCCTGGTAAGGCCTACGCCAGGGTATTGGAGAGGAGAGTCCGACCGATAGTCGAACCTCGGCTTCAGGAGGAGCAGTGTGGTTTTCGTCCCAGCCGTGGAACACTGGACCAGCTCTATAACCTCTACAGGGTGCTCGAGGGTTCATGGGAGTTTGCCCAACCGGTTCACATGTGTTTTGTGGACCTGGAGAAGGCATTCGACTGTGTCCCTCGTGATGCCCTGTGCTCCAGGAGTATGGAATCGGGGGCCCTTTATTAGGGGCCATCCGGTCCCTGTACGAGCGGTGCAGGAGTTTGGTCCGCATTGCCGGCACTAAGTCGGACCTGTTCCCAGTGCATGTTGGACTCCGGCAGGGCTGCCCTTTGTCACCGGTCCTGTTCATAACTATTATGGACAGGATTTCTAGACGCAGCCAAGGGCCGGAGGGGGTCTGTTTGGGGACCAGTGGATTTCGTCTCTTCTTTTTGCGGATGACGTGGTCCTGCTGGCCCCCTCTAGCCAAGACCTACAGCATGCACTGTGGCGGTTCGCAGCCGAGTGTGAAGCGGCTGGGATGAGGATAAGCTCCTCCAAGTCCGAGGCCATGGTACTCGACCGGAAAAGGGTGGCTTGTCCTCTTCAGGTTGGAGGGGAGTTCCTGCCTCAAGTGGAGGAGTTTAAGTATCTCGGGGTCTTGTTCACGAGTGAGGGAAGAATGGAGCGGGAGATCGACAGACGGATCGATGCGGCTGCCACAGTAATGGGGGCGCTGTGCCGGTCCATTGTGGTGAAGAGAGAGCTGAGCCGAAAAGCAAAGCTCTCAATTTACTGGTCGGTCTACGTTCCTACCCTCACCTATGGCCATGAACTTTGGGTCATGACCGAAAGAACGAGATCACGGATACAAGCGGCTGAAATGAGCTTCCTCCGTAGGGTGGCCGGGCACTCCCTTAGAGATAGGGTGAGGAGCTCGGCCATCCGAGAGGGGCTCGGAGTAGAGCCGCTGCTCCTCCACATCGAGAGGAGCCAGTTGAGGTGGCTCGGGCATCTATACCGGATGCCTCCTGGACGCCTTCCTCGGGAGGTGTTCCAGGCACGTCCCACCGGGAGGCGGCCCGGGGGACGGCCCAGGACACGCTGGAGGGACTATGTCTCTCGGCTGGCCTGGGAACGCCTTGGGCTCCCCCTGGAGGAACTGGAGGAGGTGTCTGGAGAGAGGGACGTCTGGGCGTCTCTGCTGAGTCTTCTGCCCCCGCAACCCGGTCCTGGATAAGCGGAAGACGACGAACGAACGAACCCATATTATATAGATTTATTATACAAAGAGATTAATTTTACGTGTTTAATTCTATGAATTTTGAATTATTTTGCCTCCTGCTAATCAAAACACAAAATTCCCAATCCTAAAAAATAAAATATTACATATGACCAATGAAAAAAATAAGGATTTTTAATACAGACATTTAGGCCTACTGAAAGGTATGTCTATGTGCTGTACAGTATATTCACTAAGTGCATAAATTCGATCTACGTGGCATGAAGGCTAATAGTGGCACGCTGAGGTGTTCAGGATGCAAAGGTTGCCTAAATACTGGCCAATAGCTTGCCTTCATTGTTGGATCTTGTGTCTCTCATCCTCCTCTTAACACTTGAGAATGACTTTGATCTGAAGGGAGGACTTTGGACCACTGAGCAACAATTTAGTCAGTTTTTGTCCTTAGCTCAGGTAAGGTGGCCTCTGGTTTAGGAGAGACACAAGGAATGTGCCTGTGCGTGGAGCCCCGCCTTATGAACCCCCCACAAACTCCTGAATGGGCTTTGTTTCACAATCTTCTCAAGCCTGTGGCTATCCCTGTTGCTTAGGCATCTCCTTCTACCACACTTTTTCCTTCCACTTAACTTTCTTTAAATATACTTTGAAATAGCTCTATGTGAACATCAGGATCTTTAGCTGGGGTCAGTGACTGTCTGTTGGACAACTGCCAAATGAACCAATCCTAGTCATGATTAAGTTGGCTATTACACAACACCTCAGAAACAAAATCCTTTTGTAACTGAACTTTGGGTTTTCATAGCTTTAAGCCCCAATCACCAAAATAATCAATAACAAATGCTTGAAATTGTAACAATTTAGAGTTGTTTGGGTTTTGATTTTCTTTGGTGTTCTTATTTTGATCATTTCCCTGTTATATTCTTTAGGTCTTGCCATTTCCAAGGCATTTCTCTCATTTCATTTTTGCTAGTAAGGTTAATTTTATTTTCTAAGCTGTTCTAACTTATATAAATGCACCTGTATGAATGAATGTACAGGGGTTGGACAATGAAACTGAAACACCTGGTTTTAGACCACAATAATTTATTAGTATGGTGTAGGGCCTCCTTTTGCGGCCAATACAGCATCAATTCGTCTTGGGAATGACATAGACAAGTCCTGCACAGTGGTCAGAGAGATTTTAAGCCATTCTTCTTGCAGGATAGTGGCCAGGTCACTACGTCATACTGGTGGAGGAAAACGGTTCCTGACTCGCACCTCCAAAACACCCCAAAGTGGCTCAATAATATTTAGATCTGGTGACTGTGCAGGCCATGGGAGATGTTCAACTTCACTTTCATGTTCATCAAACCAATCTTTCACCAGTCTTGCTGTGTGTATTGGTGCACCGCCTTCAGGATACAATGTCTGAACCATTGGATGCACATGGTCCTCAGGAACCAGCACAAGTATTGGGCCAAGAGAATGCCATGATATGGCAGCCCAAACCATCACTGATCCACCCCCATGCTTCACTCTGGGCATGCAACAGTCTGGGTGGTACGCTTCTTTGGGGCTTCTCCACACCGTAACTCTCCCGGATGTGGGGAAAACAGTAAAGGTGGACTCATCAGAGAACAATACATGTTTCACATTGTCCACAGCCCAAGATTTGCGCTCCTTGCACCATTGAAACCGACATTGGCATTGGCATGAGTGACCAATGGTTTGGCTATAGCAGCCCGGCCGTGTATATTGACCCTGTGGAGCTCCCGACGGACAGTTCTGGTGGAAACAGGAGAGTGGAGGTGCACATTTAATTCTGCCGTGATTTGGGCAGCCGTGGTTTTATGTTTTTTGGATACAATCCGGGTTAGCACCCGAACATCCCTTTCAGACAGCTTCCTCTTGCGTCCACAGTTAATCCTGTTGGATGTGGTTCGTCCTTCTTGGTGGTATGCTGACATTACCCTGGATACCGTGGCTCTTGATACATCACAAAGACTTGCTGTCTTGGTCACAGATGCGCCAGCAAGACATGCACCAACAATTTGTCCTCTTTTGAACTCTGGTATGTCACCCATAATGTTGTGTGCATTTCAATATTTTGAGCAAAACTGTGCTCTTACCCTGCTAATTGAACCTTCACAACCTGCTCTTACTGGTGCAATGTGCAATCAATGAAGACCGGCTACCAGGCTGGTCCAATTTAGCCATGAAACCTCCCACACTAAAATGACAGGTGTTTCAGTTTCATTGTCCAACCCCTGTAAGTGTGTGACTTCTGTCCCAATACATAAGACCTTAAAATTGAAAAAGGGGAACATATAATTGTTCAACATGAATGAAAGTTTTCCCTTAAACTCTGTGTAATTTCTTTTATTTGTGTAGGAATAAACATTTTCTGGATAATATCCCTTAAATATATTCCAGTAATCTGGAGTTTTGATGATTTGTCTTTTATGAATCTCTGAAGAAAAAAAACAGGTGTAATGCTGATTTTTAGAAGTAGAGCTGTGAGAAAAAGAAGAAACTAGGACCAAGAGACAGGAATGAGATGGAGCAGAGGTGTTTACCTTCAGTCCTTTGGCTCGATTAATGGCTCGGAGAGGCCTGAGCACTCGGAGAACTCGGAGAATCTTTACCACGGAGATCGCACTAGAACTGAAAGCAGCAAAGCAAAGGATTTAAATAAATATCCAGCCTACAAAAATACAAGAAAAAGCAGATAACACTTGGTAAGATGCAGTTGAATCACAAAACCTAAGCAAATTAAATGTTTTATTTTTTCTCTGTATATCTGCCACAGTTTCGATGGTTTAGAGGATAAGCTGAAGCAGCTGAGATTGTCACTCAGGTATCTACTCACTGCAAGAAGAAAGACGTGAGCGACACACTGACAACAAGCAGGTCAAGGAGGTTAAAGGCGTTTCTGCAGAAGGAGCCGGTGTGAAGAAAAGCTCCATAAACCGTCATCTAGACGAGAAAGAAGGAGCATAGACACAAGGTTAGCTCATGCTTTTTTAGGCTCTGGTTTGTTCAGTTTAATTCTGTCAGCTGTTACCTTCAGGATGATCTCCACCGTGAAAACTGAAGTGAAGACATAATCGGCGTATCCGAGCACCTGAGGATGACAGAAGTTAAACTCAGATTTCAGTCTCTGCTGTGGAGAACGGATTAGAAGACAAGGAACATGACGTTAATGTGACAGCCTGTCTAAGGGAGCCTTACGATGTTCCTGAATGAGTGGGATTTGATGGGATCCTCGGCAGCAAGTGAGATGCTGCTAAGGATGATGAAGATGAGGATGAAGTTGGTGAAGTAGGGGTGGTGAATGAGGTTGTGGCAGGCAACTCGTAAACTGAGGAATGAAGTGAATGAGAAGGTCACACACACTACATTGGTATTAGGCTTGTGTTAAATATGAATACTTTTCAGATACCAGTTTTTCTTTCCAAGAATGAAGAAGGAGCTTCCGTCGGGTATTGGCACGATCTTCTCTTTGGGGCCAGAGAACTCTGGCTTTAATGGTGCAACACCTACAATAAAGAGGAAACAAGGTGGACAGCATTAAAATGTCTCAATCAGATTATGTTTTTCCTGTGAAGCGGAACATCTGTAAGACTCACCCTCCAGACCCTCAATGGCTCTCAGCTCCTCGTTTTCCTGCCAGTCATCCTCCTCATTCTAAAGCCAAACAAAAGGTCACCAGTTTTATTTGACTGTAAATACAGTATAAAACATGTTGCATTGCAGCAGTCTTATCACACAAATTAAGAAAAATCCAAGTTTAAATCCAATTTAGGAAATAATTTCTACATTTTTGATTAGATCCGGGTGTCTAGGAGTTTTAATTTAGTATTCTGCAGCATATGTTGTGACACAAAGGTTCATTTCTCTTAGCTCCTCCTCAGACTGTGAGCTTTGACAAACAAGGCTGGACGAGGATCCAACTTTATCGCACCACCACGCACAGTGAGGATGACAGCGGGGAGCTAAAACATCTCCAAAGCTCTCTGCTAAGCCAACTCTCTCCAAACAAACATCAAGCTGTGTGATATTTTCTGGGAAAATAACCCAGTGTCACTGCTGCTGCTACTGATGCCCGATTCTTGTATTCTTTAGTCCAGGTATGAGCTCATCTACAGCAGTTTTCTTTCCTTTGCTCCCCCCACCACATGTCAGATTGTTATGGAAACATGTAGCAAAAAAAGATTTTTTTTTTAACCTCGCTATCACAAATGTAAATGTGTGGAAAATGGAAAAGGAAAATTTGGAAAAGGACTTCATGCCGACTGTGGAGTATGGTGGAGGATCTACAATAGTGTGGGCTTGTTTCTTTTCCAAAGGCCCTGTGAACTCTGTTAGAGAGCAGGGCATCATGGACACGACCAAACCAACACAGGAATATGTCGCCTAACACAAAGTCAGCCTTGGCCATCTCTATGTTCACACCAAAATCTTATAAGCTGTGGGGTGAGCTAAGGAGAAGAAAGCATAAGAGAAGACCCAGGAGTTATAACAATATGGAAAGATTGTGCAAAAAGGAACAGTCATAGATCCCTCTCTCTGTTCGCTTATTGCGCAATGTTATAGGCATAGAAAATTAAGGCTCAATGCTGTCCTATTAGAAGGGGGGGAAATATGAAAAAATACAGGGGTGCCAATAATTGGAACAGAATTTCCTGGTCATTGTTATGATTCTGGCACGTCTGCTCTACCCTGTCTCCCTGGCTGCAATCAGCAGATTAGATGCACCTGGTGGCTGCTGCAGTGTAGTGCAATCTGTGGAATGCCAAGCACCTGTGTCTTCCCTGATATATACTGACTCTGACAAGCAGACGGTGCCAGATTTTTGAAAACCATCGTGTGAGTAGATATCCAGCGTTCCTTCCTGTCTGATCATTGTTCTTGACCTTGCCTTGCCTTTTGGATTTATGCCTCTGCCTGCTCCCTGTCGGACTATTTGGATTTTGGTTGTCGACCTTGTTTCCTGCATCTGGTTTATGCCTCTGCTTGCCCCTTGCCTGACGCCTCTTGTTCCGATCGTTGACCCTGTTTCTGTCCTTGGATTATTGAGCCAGCCTAGCCCTCGGATTATTCAGCCTGGAGTCACTTCTTACCTGTGCTGTGGAGATCACCGCCTGCCGCCCACTGAGGTTTCCCCTCTGGGTTTCAAGTTCCACTCAAGACAAAAGCAGGTTAGTGGCTTTTCTGATCCCTGCAAAATCTGAAGAGACTACAAGTCACTAATCTCTCTTTCTGCCTCAGTGATTCCTGGAAGCTGTGAGGAGTGTTACCTGTGTGACGTTTTCCTGTGGCTGAATAAACCTTTTAAACTTTCAGTACTGTGTCTGGCTGAATCTTGGGTCCACCTTTTTCTGATTCATAGCAGAAAAATCTGGCCAAAAATGGACCCATTGCCAGCACAACAGTGGCGTACCCACGTTGATGAGACCCGTTCCTGGTTGGGTTCCGGCATGGAGAAAATAATTTCCACATTACGTTCTGGCAATCTTGTCTTCGAGCCGCCATTGTCACAAAGAAACCACGCCCAAGTAACATGGACAACAGCAGAGGTAAGGGAGCCACGCCTATCTCCGCCTGAGATGTTCAGGGGAGACTCAGACTAATGTCGAGCTTTTCTAACTCAGTGTGAAATTCATTTTGAGCTTCAGTTGTCATTCTTTTCCAATGAACGTTCCAAGGTGGCGTTTGATATATCTCTGCTGGCAGGAAAGGCAAAACAGTGGGGAACTGCTGAATGGCATAACAGGTCTGCATCTTGTGATCTTTATGAAACTTTTTCCAAGGAACTCCTTTGAGTTTTTGACCCGGTCATTCCAAGTCGTGAGGCCGCAAGAGGATTATTGTCCCTCAAACAGGGTGATCAACCTGTCTCAACCTATATAATTGACTTTCATTTGTTGGCTGCAGAGAGCCATTGGAATGAGGCAGCACAAATGGATGCATTCATGAAAGGATTAAACAAAGACATCAAGGATGAGCTAGCGACCCGTGACTATCCTTCTTCCCTGAAACAACTCGAGGATTTGGCTGCTCGCATTGATATTCGGCTGGCAGAGAGAAGCAAGGAGAAGCGCCATGAGAAGGGTCGCTCATCATTAACTCAGGTTTCTGCACACCGGTATGAGAGAAGGAGTCGGTCACCTCTCACTGAGGAAAATGATAATTGTGAGCCCATGCAATTGGGCAGAACCAAGATTACCCCTGAGGAGAAAGATCGTCGGAGAAGATTCAAGCTCTGTTTTTATTGTGGAGAGAAGGGACATTTAGCATTGGGGTGTCCACTAAAAGGACAGGCTCAGCAGAGGAAGGGAGGTCTCTACTGAGCCGATGTCAACTATCTGCCTCCTCCTTCTTGCCCATTTTCAAACCCCTTCTTTGTATCTCCAGGGGGCCGTGTTTATTGATTCAGGAGCAGATACTGAATTCATAGACGAAACATTCGCCAATAAGAATGGCATAAAACTTATTCCGTCAGCTAACACAAGAAACGTGCTAGCTTTGGATGGTCACAGCATGAACAATTCACACCTCAGGACGGAGGAGATTACCTTAAAAGTTGGAGGTAATCATCAAGAAAAAGTAATTTTCATAATCATTAATTCACCTGAACTTCCTGTAGTCCTAGGGGCCTCCTGGTTGCAGAAACACAACCCTCACATCGACTGGAGGGAAAAAAAAAAGTTTTGGGTTGGTCTGAGTCATGTTCCGCTGACTGTCTTTTGTCGGAGGTCAGTGTGGAGAATGAGGTTGAGGAGACCTATCCGGATTTATCCAAGGTACCGCAAGAATACCATGATTTAAAGGAGGTTTTTAATAAAATCAAGGCCACAGCTCTGCCACCCCATGGACCTTATGATTGTGCTATTGATTTGCTTCCTGGCACATCACCCCCTAAAGGCAGAACCTATTCATTGTCTGGTCCAGAGCACAGGGCCATGAAGAATTATGTTGATGAGGCATTAAAGGCAGGGCACATTCAACCTTCGTCCTCTCCTGCAGTTGCTGGTTTCTTTTTTATTGGGAAGAAGGATGGTTCGTTGAGACCATGCATTGATTATAGAGGCCTTAATGAGATAACAGTTAAAAATAGATATCCCTTACCACTCATGAACACAGCTTTTGATCAGATCCAGGGAACCAAGATATTTTCTAAGCTGGATCTAATGAATGCATATCATCTGGTTCGAATCAGAGAAGGAGATGAGTGGAAAACGGCTTTCAACACGCCTACGGGCCATTATGAATACAAGGTCATGCCATTTGGACTTACTAACGCTCCTGCAGTTTTTCAGTCATTGGTCAATGACGTTCCAAGAGACATGGTGGGTCAATTCGTATTTGTTTATCTTGATGACATACTGATTTATTCTCAAGATCTGGAAACCCACAGAAAACATGTCAGAGCTGTTCTCCTGCGTCTTCTCCAAAACCAGTTGTTCGTCAAGGCAGAAAAATGTGAGTTCCACATAACTACCACTTCCTTTTTGGGCTTCATCATTTCCCCAGATCAAGTGCTTGTCGACCCCTCCAAAGTTAAGGCCGTATTGGAATGGCCTGTTCCAACTGATCGCAAGCAGCTTCAAAGATTTTTGGGCTTCGCAAACTTCTATAGGAGGTTTATTAGAAATTACAGCCTGGTTGCTACTCCCCTAAATGCTCTTACCTCTTCCAAGGTGAAATTTGTGTGGAATAAGGATGCAGAGAAGGCCTTCAATAAGTTGAAGGAGCTCTTCACGTCAGCTCCAGTGTTACAGTCTCCTGACCCAGAGAGACAGTTTATTGTGGAGGTGGATGCCTCAAACACTGGGGTCGGAGCCGTATTAAGCCAAAGAGGTGAGGATGATCGTGTTCACCCATGTGCCTTCTTTTCAAGGACTCTGTCACAGGCTGAGCGGAATTACGACGTGGGAGACAGAGAGTTATTGGCTGTCAAGTTGGCGTTGACAGAGTGGAGACATTGGCTGGAGGGGACTAAGGAGCCGTTTATGGTGTGGACTAACCATAAGAACTTGGAGTACCTGAAATCAGCAAAACGGCTAAACCCCTGACAGGCTAGGTGGGATTTGTTGTTTGGTCGTTTTAATTTCTCCCTTACAGGGCAGGGAGTAAAAATGGCAAATCTGACGCCCTATCCCAGATTCAAGAGCCTAAAGAATCTCAGTCTGCGGGTGAAGAGGAGTTTATCCTTCCTGAAACCGTCAGGTTGTCTGTGTGCTGAGTGGAGGTGGAAAGGGAGGTCCAGGAAGCCATTAGAGATCTGCCTATCCCACCATCATGTCCACCTGACCGCTGTTTTGTCCCTGAACGCCTTGTGCCTAAGGTATTGGAGTCTTGTCATTGCTCCCGTTTAGTTTGTCATCCAGGAATCAGCAGAACCATTCAGACAGTTCGAACTCAGTTTTGGTGGCCATCGCTGGTCAAGGATGTCAAAGACTTTGTTGCTGAATGTTGTCGAGCTAAGCCTTCTCGTCGCCCCCTTGCGGGGTTGTTGCACCCTTTGCCAATTCCCCCTCACCCATGGTCACATATTGCGATGGATTTTGTGACAGGTCTACCGGTTTCTAATGGTCACTCTGTACTACTAACCATAATTGACAGATTTTCAAAGATGGTTCATCTGGTGCCGTTGGAGAAGCTTCCATCTGCTAAGGATATGGGTGAGATATTGACCCGAGAAGTTTTCAGGCTCCATGGAATCCCAAATGACATTGTTTCCGATAGAGGACCCCAATTTGTGTCACGTTTCTGGAAGGAGTTTTGTTCTTTGTTGGGAATTTCTGTTAGTCTTTCCTCAGGGTTTCATCCTCAGTCTGATGGCCAAACCGAGAGAGCCAACCAAAAAGCTGAAACCAAACTTCGTATCTTATGTGAGTCTGACCCAAGCAAGTGGTCACAAAATTTGCCCTGGGTTGAATACGCCATGAACTCTATGCAATCAAGTGCCACTGGTTTGTCCCCTTTTCATGTTGTGTTTGGTTTCCAGCCACCCATGTTTTCAGTTCAGGAGAGAGAAGCTAATGTTCCGTCCGCCCAAGCGGCTGCCCTAAGGTACCAAAGAATATGGAGATAGGCCAGGAGATGGATGATCAGAATGTCACTGGTTCAGTCAAGAACGGCCAGCCGGAGACGAATCCCTGCCCCTAAGTACCAGGTGGGGCAGAAAGTTTGGCTCTCCACCAAGTACCTCCCATTAAGGGTAGAATCCCGGAAATCGGCACCCCGATTTGTTGGACCTTTCCCAATCTCCAAGATCATCAACCCTGTTGCTGTACGACTGAGATTACCCAACTCCATGAGGATTCACCCCACGTTCCAAGTTTCTCAGGTCAAGCCCTTCGTGGAGCCCCGACTTGGACCCACCTCCTACCCGGGTCATTGATGGTGGTCCAGTGTTCTCGGTCTGGCGCATTCTCAGGTCCAGGCGAAGAGGACGTGGAATGCAATACCTGGTTGACTGGGAGGGCTATGGGCCCGAGGAACGGACTTGGATTCCTACGAGGTTCATCAATGATAAGGACCTAATTCATGAGTTTCATCGTCTCCATCCTGATCAGCCTCGTGGTCCGTCAGGAGCCGGACCTTAGAGGGGGGGTACTGTTATGATTCTGGCACGTCTGCTCTACCCTGTCTCCCTGGCTACAATCAGCAGATTAGATGCACCTGGTGGCTGCTGCAGTGTAGTGCAATCTGTGGAATGCCAAGCACCTGTGTCTTCCCTGATATATACTGACTCTGACAAGCAGACGGTGCCAGATTTTTGAAAGCCATTGTGTGAGTAGATATCCAGCGTTCCTTCCTGTCTGATCATTGTTCTTGACCTTGCCTTGCCTTTTGGATTTATACCTCTGCCTGCTCCCTGTCAGACTATTTGGATTTTGGTTGTCGACCTTGTTTCCTGCATCTGGTTTATGCCTCTGCTTGCCCCTTGCCTGACGCCTCTTGTTCCGATCGTTGACCCTGTTTCTGTCCTTGGATTATTGAGCCAGCCTAGCCCTCGGATTATTCAGCCTGGAGTCACTTCTTACCTGTGCTGTGGAGATCACCGCCTGCCGCCCACTGAGGTTTCCCCTCTGGGTTTCAAGTACCACTCAAGACAAAAGCAGGTTAGTGGCTTTTCTGATCCCTGCAAAATCTGGAGAGACTACAAGTCACTAATCCCTCTTTCTGCCTCAGTGATTCCTGGAAGCTGTGAGGAGTGTTACCTGTGTGACGTTTTCCTGTGGCTGAATAAACCTTTTAAACTTTCAGTACTGTGTCTGGCTGAATCTTGGGTCCACCTTTTTCTGATTCATAGCAGTCATGACTTTCTTCCTCCACTGAATTAAAGTGCTTAGAATAAGAGATGGTATCACTGCAAAAAAGTTTGTTTGGTTCAAAGCCTTTTACACATCTTTACCCAGGGAGCCAACAATTGTTGAGGGTGCAGCAGAAGGGAAACGAATCAAACAAAGACTTAAACATGCTCTACCCCTGCATCTTCGTCCTCCTTCTCCTCGTCCTCATCCCACTCCTCTTCTTCTTCCTTTTTTTCCCTGAATAAAAAGGGGAACACCACAGTTTGGCTCGGATGAAACCTTTGTAATGTGATCAAAGCACAACCACAGGAAAACAAAAAGGTCATAGAAGTGTCTGAGATTGATGATTACTACAACTTACTCTACTGTTTTCTTTTCACCACCTCCTGCCAAGTTATCCACAGCAATAGCCAAGAAGACATTGAGCAGGATGTCTGATCCCAGTGTCAAGGAGTAGGATTTGTTTCTTTGTGGGACAACATTACATTTACACAGAGCTGGGATTCTAATTTGCTTTAGTGAAAAAGGATACAGTTACCACAGACGAAGAGGATGACGAAGTAAATGCAAACCACCATGTTAGGGAAGATTGGCCCTCCATATGCCATGATGCCATCGTACATCACGGCGTTCCAGTCCTCTCCGGTGAGAATCTGCAATGGATTGGCACGCAGAGGAATCCCAGGACCCAGTTAGTCAAAGGGAAGAACTTGTACTATAGAGTATTACTAGAGAGATGCATATCACCTGGAAACATGTTAACAGAGCCTGAGGGAAGGAGTCAAATGTGCTTCTCTTCATCTGAGTCTCATCAAAGTTGAACTTCCCTCCAAACAACTGCATCCCCAGCAAGGCGAAGATGATGAGGAAGAGGAAGAGCAGCAGTAGGAGGGAGCAGATAGCTTTCATGGAGTTGAGCAGTGAGGTGACCAGATCGGAGAGGGCAGCCCAGTGCCTGAAGATGGAGAAAAGGGATGGATACACATGATGAACCTGAGTTTGATCTGAATATGTATACCTTTCTGTTGCTCTGGTACTGCTCACCGGGTCATCTTGAAAATCCTGAGCAGTCGGATGCAGCGCAGCACAGCGATGCCAATAGGTGGGATGACATCCATCTCTACAAGCAGCGTCTCGAGAATGCCGCCACACACCACGAAGCAGTCGAAGCGGTTGAACAGGGCCATGAAGTAGATCTGAAGACCAAAGGCATACATCTTCATCAACATCTCCAAGGTGAAGAGCAGCAGCAGGATCTTATTGGCTCGCTCTAAGGGAAAAGAGAAAATGCATGATTAAATCTTTCTAATACGTGTTTCGAATAGTGGACCATAAAATCCTGGCAGAAGTAATTCTGGGTTGTTCTTTTTATTACCCTGCATTTCTGTGAGCCATGTGGGCTGACCGTAATGCTCCGAGGCGCTGGCCACCGTGTTGAGAAACACCAGCAGCAGCACCAACCAGTAGAAGTTTGCGGTCTTCGCTGCAACGCGGCAGTTTTTTCTCATTGTATGGTTCAGCTGGCACAACTGGTCACTAAAGACAAATACAGCCTCACATTAGTGTAAAAAGTTCACAATGAAATTCAGACAATCAAGTGGTGTTTAATTTACAGAAAATATCTACTTTCAAATTTAGTGTTTGAATAAATGTAACCCCTCTTTTTATGCACTTCCTGCACTAGACATAAATGAACCTTTAACAGCTTCTAGGTAAACTAAAACAAGTCGGCTGCAGAGTAACAGAGATAAATGTGGGATAGAGCTTCATCTTTAAATTCTTGACAGGAATTGCGACACTGAGCTCTCTCAATGTTTCAGACTCATAGAAAGGAGCATCTTGTTTTACTGAAAGACAAGAACAACTATAGATGTTCCTTACTTGCGAAGATAACTTTGAGTTTTCAAAATGATTCCTCCAGGGAACATTTGTGATTTTTTTCAAGCTGCTGTGACACTATTTCTTATGATGCCATGTATACAAGTCCTGTCACATTTGGTCCCTTACAGAAGTAGTCTACTCAGCTGTATTTCTACAAAATACAACCCATTTGGCCAAAGTGCTTTACACACCTTAAAAAGCTGAAAAACAAATAAAAACAATAAAAGCAAAATCTCAATAAAAACAAGTAAAATAGAGAGCAAATTCATAAAAACAAACCGCAACAAAAACCACAAATGCCAACATCATAAACCTGGTTAAAAGAGAAGAATTGTGTTTTTAAAAAAAGATTTAGATGCAGAAAGCGAGTCAGCCTGTCTGATATGTACAGGAAATTCATTTAATAGTTTTGGTGGTCACCTCTCTGCACTCTCTTTGTCTTCGGACCAACTAATAAGAACTGTGCTCCCTACTTGTGGTGAATTGCATCCAAGTCTTCTTGTGACTTTCCACTTATGCCACTTTTTCCCAGTCCCACTTTGTGGAGTTCATAACTAATAACTGTCCTGATGACAGATTCTCCCAGCTGAGCTGTGGATCTCTGCAGCTCCTTCAGAGTTACCATTGGCCTCCTGGCAGCTTCTCTAATTAGTTCACTTCTTACCCAGCCTCTCAGTTTAGGTGGATGGTCATATCTTATTAGGGTTGCAGCTATGCCATAGGCTTTTCCTTTCCAAACAACAAATAAACCAGAGCTCCGGGAGATGGTCAGAGCTTGGTATTTTTTTAATAATCCAACTTCTCCACAGATTTCTCCCTGGCTTGTCTGATGTGTTCGTGGCTCTTTGTAATGCTGTTTGTTCACTAATGAGAGGTTGTCACAGAACAGGTAAATTTATACAGAGATTTAATGACTTTTTGCTGCAGCTGTCATGTTTTTTTTTCTGTACTATATGATCACCAGAAAGATCAATGCTCTGTCTATAAGTACCCTGAAATCATAAAATAATTATTAGTTGGATTAATGAGTAACAACAGCCCAGTTCCCCAGCAGAGGTAAGTCTAGGTGAGTTAGTCTTCATCAGTGCAGACATAGCACCTGCACAGTCTTGCATGAAAACAAGTATCGGCTCATTGCCTCAACATTTCTGTAGCATGATTGTAAATTTCTTATCAGTGGAACGTTTGTGTAGTGTACATGTAGTTTCTGAGTTTCTGCTACAGATATTGTTATGGAAACACCAAAAACATCCAAGGCCAGCACTCAGCTGGTGACAAATTAAGTCTGTCAACGTATCAGATGCAGTGAGAGACAATGCAGAAACGTTATGTAGACTTTTTATCTACTCACACTATATAAACAAAAGCTAGATAAGCAATGGTGTTTTAGGGGTATCAGTCTTTCCTTCTAAGGAGAAGTAAGGCAGGAACATTCAATTTTCCACTCACTCCATTTTAATAGCATCCCTTAAAAATCCCTCTTGCACCAGAGGCTGTTCAATGCCCTTTTGATTTGGGAAGCTCTGCTAAATGATGAATATAGGTTCCATCCAACTTTTTAGATGTAACTGAACCTATTATGATTCGACAATAAAAACATTGTAATTATACAAGCAAAAAAATTTAAAGTATTTTGGTAGCTGTGCAGAGATGATATGAACAGAAAAAAAAACATTTGCTAGGCTCCGCATTTAAAATAAACTACGATGACAAAATGAACAATGAAATGTTTCACTTTGTATCTGATCCTAAAATAGACATTGGCTCAAACACACCAATGCATTTTTATACCTGATTTTATTTTTAAATAATCTAATAACTGCTAATGCAAAGAATCCATTATTAAGACAAAAGCTCAGTCCCCCAATGGGCCAACCACCTGCAGGGGGAACCACGAGGGACTGGTGCAAAGAGGATTGAGCGGTAGACGAAGGTGGAGACCTCGGCAGCCCGATCCCCGGATGCTTAGGTGGGCTCTAGGGATGTGGAATGTCACCTCGCTGGGGTGGATGGAGCCTAAGGTTGTGTGGGAGGCCGAGAGATATCAACTAGAAATAGTCTGGCTTGCCTCCACGCACAGCGTGGGCTCTGGAACCCGTCTCCTCGAGAGGGGCTGGACTCTCTTCTACTCTGGAGTGGCCCATGGGGAAAGGCGGCGGGCTGGGGTGGGTTTGCTTGTTGCCCCCCAGCTCAGCCGTCTCGTGTTGGGGTTTACCCCAGTGGATGAGAGGGTCGCATCACTCCGCCTTCGGGTTGGGGACAGGTCTCTGACTGTCGTTTCGGCCTATGGGCCGAGCGGTAGGGCGGAGTACCCGGCCTTCTTGGCATCCCTGTCGGGGGTGCTGGATAGTGCCCCTCCTGGGGACTCCATTATTCTGCTGGGGGACTTCAACGCCTACGTGGGAAACGACAGTGACACCTGGAGGGGCGTGATCAGGGGGAATCTCCTCCCCAATCTGAATCTGAGTGGTGTTTCATTATTAGACTTCTGTGCTAGTCACGGATTGTCCATAATGAACACCATGTTCAAACATAAGGGTGTTCATCAGTGCACATGGCACCTGGACACCCTAGACGGGAAGTTGATGATCGACTTTGTTGTCGTGTCGTCAGACCTGGAAGAGGAGAAAGCCAGACAGACTTGGCAGGCCCAAGCGCATAGTAAGGAGTCTGCTGGGAACATCTGGCAGAGCCCTCAGCCAGGAATGGATTCAACTCCCACCTCCGGGAGAGCTTTGACCAGATTCCGGGAGATGCTGGAGACATAGAGTCGGAGTGGACCATGTTCTCCGCATCTATTGTCGATGCTGCTGCCCGTAGCTGCGGCCGTAAGATCTGCAGTGCCTGTCGTGGCCACAATCCCCGAACCCGGTGGTGGACACCGGCAGTAAGGGACGCTGTCAAGCTGAAGAAGGAGTCCTCTCGGCTGTGGTTGGCTTGTGGGACTCCCGAGGCGGCTGACGGGTACCGTGTGGCCAAGTGTGCCACAGCCCGGGCTGTGGCAGAGGCAAAACCTCGGGCCTGGGAGGAGTTCGGTGAGGCCATAGAGAAGGACCACCGGTTGGCCTCGAAGCGATTCTGACAAACCGTCCGGCACCTCAGGAGGGGGAAGCAGTGCTACGCTAACACTGTTTACAGTGGGGGTGGGAGGCTGCTGACCACGACTGGGGACATTATCGGGTGGTAGAAGGAGTACTTCGAGGATCTCCTCAATCCCGCCATCACACATTTCCTTGTGGAAGCAGAGGCTGGGGACTCGGGGTTAAACTCTTTCATCACTCGGGCTGAAGTCACCGAGGTGGTTAAAAAGCTCAGTGGTGGCAGGGCTTTGGGGTGGATGAGATCTGCCCTGAGTACCTCAAATCTCTGGATGTTGTGGGGCTGTCATCCAACTACAGGGAGATCACACTCCTCAGCCTCCCTGGTAAGGTCTGGTTTGGGGACCAGAGTATTTCGTCTCTTCTTTTTGCAGATGACGTGGTCCTCGTGGCCCCCACCAGCCAAGACCTACAGCTTCCTTTGGGGCGGATCGCAGCTGAGTGTGATGAAGATCAGCTTCTCCAAGTCCGAGGCCATGGTTCTCGACGGGAAAACCTTAGAGATAGTGTGAGGAGCTCGGCCATCCGGGAGGGGCTCAGAGTAGAGTCACTGCTTCTCCACATCAAGAGAAGCCAGTTGAGGTGTCTTGGGCATCTATACCGGATGCCTCCTTGACGCCTTCTAGGTGTTCCAGGCACATCCCACTGGGTGGAGGCCCAGGACACGCTGGAGGGACTATGTCTCACGGCTGGCCTGGGAACGCCTTGGGCTCTGCCCAGAGGAGCTGGAGGAGGTGTCTGGGGAGAGGGACGTCTGGGTGTCTCTAATGAGTCTGCTGCCCCCGCGACCCGGTCCCGGATAAAGCGGAAGACAACAAGTACGAGTATGAGGTCAGTCAAAATTAGTACTCCTCCCAGGTTTCACAAAGAACCATATTGAGTAAAAATATCCCACCAGAAGCTATTGGCCATCATCCTCGCCCTTAAAAGAAACAGAAAAGAGAAGCATTTTAGCATATTAAAAAATCCTGTCTTGCATGCTGCTGATTAATTAATGAACTTTGTCTCTCCTCTGTTGACTTACATGAGAGAAGCACAGAAACCATGATCATCGTCGAGGTATGCGATGTCATCATCAGAGTCCGACTCTGTTAAACACAAAACATTGTCTGCAAACTGTAGCCACAAAAACTAATTAAGCAGAAATGAAACTCGTAGTTTTTGTACCTCCTCCATCCTCGCTGTGTTTGTACCAACCAAACTTTTTCATCATCTTTTTCTTTGCAATTGCAGCACCTTCAGAAATGCAAAAAGATCATTTTTAATAGGAGGCTACAATTCTATAAGGTGCAACTGTGTATTTTTAAAACTAACGTTTGTTTCCTTCTTCATCCACATCCTCGGCTTCTATAAGCCAGTCCATGTAGCCAATCATGTCCTCCTCCATCTGCTTGCTCTCCTGAGCTTTCTGCAGCTCTCCACGTGCGACGGCCTTCTCTCTTTCTTTAGAGAACTCTCTGTAAAGGCAAACCCTCCAAACTTTACAAAAACATGCTGCAAGAGCCTTATCGATGTTTAGTGGTGAATGATTTAGAAGAAATTGGAATTCTGCAAGGCAGATTACTACTTACCCGCTCAATACACCCAAAACGAGGTTGATGATGAAAAATGATCCGAAGATGACTAAAGAAACAAAGTAAACCCATGGAATATCATGTCCAATGGCGTCGTTCATCTGTGTGAAAATACATTTATACAACACATTCAAATCTTGCAGGCACCCCTCGTAAAGATGCGTAAAAGTCAAAATAAAGTCATTTTGTATCGCATCAACATAATCTCACATGGAAAATTTTGAAAGTATTTTCAATACATTCATTCAGAATTATTGTTATTATTATTATTATTCATAACAAAATCATTGATGCCACACCTATTAGCATTACAATTAAATCCCCAGCCACTCCACAGGTTTTCTAAAGGACTTAGGGCTGAGGTGGATTTTGTAGCTGGTGAACCTTTGCTGTGTTTAAGATCATTATCCTGCTGAAAGAAACAAGGGCAACCCATTTTTAGGCAAAATTGTCTAATATTTTGAGAAGTTTATGAAGCCATGCCTTCTAGCGTGGTTTCCAGAGCCCACAGTATTACAGATCCTCTTCTTACGTAGCAAGACACGTGAGCTGCTTATCTGCATATTCATCCCTTGTTTCGAGTAAACCTACCTGTAGTGTTTCTTACAAAAAAACTCAGTCTTTGTCTCATCTGACCAAATAACAAAGTTCCAGGTAGAGCCACAGCAGCATTTCAAAACTGAAATGTTTTCATTATTGCTGTTGGCTGTAGATATGGAGAATTTTAGCTATCTACACCCGAGTCCAGTCCTCGGGAGCTACTTTTAGATGCATCCTTGTTCCAACACACCAGAATCAATTAAAAGTTTTGTTACCAGGGCTCTGTGGAGCTGAATGACTGAATGCTGATGAATGAATTCAGCCATTTGATTCAGTTGTGTCCGAGAAGGGATGCATCTAAAAGTTCCTGGATAGCAGTTCTCGAGGACTCGACATGTACAGGCCGGATCTACACACATTACTTGAATAAAATGTTCTCTTGTGGCAAGGAGAAATGGGCCTCTGCACCACATTGTATTCATATCCCAGTAAAAAGAGAAGCCATGGATAACTAACGAACAATTCCTCAAAACATTGATAATCTAAAAAGGTTGAGAATAAATTAAAGAAAATCTTTAGTTATACTTAATTTATATGAATTGTTAGGTTTACCAATAAGTGTGGCGGATTAATAATTGTGTTCAAAATAAAGGTGAGATAATGCTACTGCAATAAAAGGTGAATTTATTTTAAGGCCTTTTACACATCTGTATCTTAGTGGTTACAAAGATTGTGGGAAGTATTAACTGGACTATTGACAGAATGCAGTGTGGGAACTGTGGAGAAAATGTGTGTGTACCCAGTAGAGCACATCTGTCCAACCCTCCATAGTGATGCACTGGAAAACTGTGAGCATGGCAAAGAAAATGTTGTCAAAGTTCGTGATGCCACCATTTGGTCCCTCCCACTTTCCCTTGCATTCAGTCCCATTGGTGACACATAAGCGGCCGACCCCTGCAAAAGCACACGGTGACGGATCGTCCTCCACCATGAGACCTGTGGCAGGAACACAGCAGGAGAACCACAGGCATTGAAGCAGCACATCAGGGAAGTATGGGAAATGTGGGAAAATCCAGCCAGCGGACAGACCTGTGCTGGTGTCAAAGCACGTCTTGTGCATCCTGCCAAGGAAAAGCTCCAAACCAATGATGGCGTAGATTATGATGACAAACATGACAAGCATGCCGATGTGGAGCAGTGGGACCATGGCCTTCATGATGGAGTTCAACACAATCTGTAAACCTGATAGGACAAACAACATTGAAGTAAATGACGGACAGAAACAAAGGCCAACTGAAAAAAATGTATTAAATGTAAAAAAATATATATACTCGGCACGCCAGATACAAGCCGAAGAGGTCGCAGCACCCTGAAGGCTCTGAGAGCTTTCACATCCAGACCTCCAGGTTTTCCTGCAGCATGGTGGGCCTCTCCGGGCTTATGATCCGTCATGCCCTCCGCCATCACACTGAACAACCTACTCAGAGGAGAACATCACCGTTGCTCTATAGGTTTTATTTAAGTCTGACAAAAGTAAATTGGGACTTTTGAGGCCATTAGATACCCGACGATGACAATAACGAAATCCAGCAGGTTCCAGCCGCTGCGTATGTAGGCGCTGGGGTGCATGACTAAACCATAGGCAAGAATCTTGGTGAAGGTCTCAATGGTGAAGATGACGAGGAAGACATATTCAACTCTTTCCTAAAATCAAAGCAAAGATCACCACTTTGGTGTTAATGGCACTCCTGGTAAAGTGTAAAAAATCTTAAAATATATAGATTTTTATTGGACGAGTATAATCTTTCACAAGAAAATTTTGAATTTTAGTTTTCATACTTTTTTTCAGTGGTGAAAAAAAATTGTCCCTGCTGGTAAAACAACCTTTTTTAACAATACAAGAGTACTTTCTTCTGTCAAGGATAACAGGTCATCCAGAGTCCTATGTCCTCTCAGATGCTTCCTTCATTTCAGCTCTCCCTACTGATTTCCTTTGAGACTTAGTTCTGGGAATTTAGATGAACATGGAAGGTTGATCCTGTGTACATTTCTGAACTGACCTGCCCATATATCTTGCACAGCTGTCAATTTGTTGCAGAAGCCACCATATTTGCATTTAAATGTACTGGTAGTGCAAAGATAGAGCAGCGTTCCCTGGACCTTTGAAAGAGAAACAGGCCCACAGTATCACAGAACCATTACTGCACTTAACAGTGTGCATGAGGTGCTTTTTCACATACTAACGCTTTGTTTGCTTGTTGCAAAAGACTTAGGCTTAGTCTTATTTTACAAAACAAAACAGCTCCATTTAAAATCCACCAGTGTTCATCAAACTCCACACATGTACATTTGTTATGGTAGGACAGAAAAGCCTTTATAATTACTTGTTTTTCACACAACCTCTTGGTATGTAGTTCATGTCTAAAGGTTTTTTGAAGTCTTGATGATCCATGACACCAAACGTCTCTGCTGTAAGATAAACATGCCTTTGTTTGTCATAGTTCAAGTTGTTTTAAACGTTTCACTTATTGCTCCTACTGTAGGTGTGGGCAAGTAAATAGCTGCTCTTGTTTCATGACTTGTGGAGATCAACACAGGAAGAACATGCTGTCTTGTCTTTCCCATTTTGAAGTGCAACTAACAGAAATGTCTGTGTCTCTCTAACATGTCATACTTTTTTACCACACAGAAACAGAAAGTGATGAAGTATACATGTTCAACTTGACCAACTTAAAAAGTAAAACAGCTCACAAAAACGTCAAGGCAAAATTTAAATTTGGGGTGCTGATAAATGTGTCCCAATTTCTTATTGTGGCTTCTTTTTGAATAATTATATAAAAGTAATTCAATTATTGTGAAGCTTTTTACACTATTTACCAGAGTGGAATTTACTGCTTTTTAAAAGCATTTTTAGAGAGATCATGTTTAGTCACTATTCATTACAAATTGACAGATAATTGTTTTACGTGGTGCTAAATTGGCAATCCGTCTGATCATTAAGAATGGAGCTGGAATAGTTTTCTAACCTGCTAACATACCCCCTAAAACACACTGTCTCCACATCACTTTGCTGTGTACTTTCAGGTTAATCCTGCTAATTAATGCTACTTGGACCTCACCTTACCTCAGGCTGATACTGTTATCCTGCAGTGGTGTATTTTAACACAATATAACTAGTTTAATGCTTGAAAAGCATTCAGTGCTTACAAAAAAAGATCAGTAAGAGATAATAAATCCCTGCAACAGATCTTATAGAGTCAGCTTAACTCATCTGTGAAATCCAATAAAGGGATCTACAAACATTCATCCTGCTGCTGGTATGTACATGTGCATGTCTGCATACGTGTGCATATGTGTGCATGCTTGTGTGTGGATGGAGGTGTACTATGCTTTAAAAACACTAAAACTGGAATTCAAGCTTTTATTTTGTATATTTTATGCAATGTGCATGCCATAAAAGGATTGCTCCAACAATATTTTATCAACAATTTTGGCCTCTGTGCATAATGTAAACATTTTAATCAACTTTTAAGTCAGGCTGATTGATTTATTTCTACAAACAGATTTCATTTCACCCACCAGGTCATTTTGTGATAAAACTGATCAGATGAGAGTAATAATGAGAGACTTGGAGAGGGGGAGAAGGAGAGGCAGATGGTTGGTGTTTAAGTAAGTCATGATCTCTGACAAGCTCGCCCAGTGGAGGTCACAGCACAACTTTTTTGCTTCACACACCACTACCTCCAGCAGCATTTGAAAACTCACTTCCTGGTTTAGGCAACATACCTGCCCACTGTTCTTCACAAGAAAATTCAAGTGCTCATTTTGTCTGTTTCACAAACTATAAAAAAAAAATATATGATTTTATACATTTCTATAACATATTAAGCTTGCTGTATGTGTAAAATTGTCTTCTTCTAAAGCACTTTGTCAAATATCGGATATAAAGTCTATTCTTTGTACTTTTATTGGTTTTACTTTTATACAATTCTAAGGGTACATCTAACTTTTCAATTAGTTTGCTTTATTTTCCTTCAATTGAAACTATTATCAGCTAAATCAGAAGAAACTCATCAGGTTGTCAATGCTGGATGAAAACTGGGTCATTATATTCTGTGAAAATGACATAATGTGTGTCATTTTAAGTCTTTCCTGTCTTTAGAGACCAATAAAACATTTATATAACTTAATTTCATTATGTCTGAGCCAATATGTTTCTGAAGTATTTGAAGACACTCCTAAATAAAATCCAATTCAACCATTTGCCTTCAGAAAGAAATAACTCATTTGTAAATACACTCAAACAATGAGCAGCCTAATCTCTGTATAAATCCAGCTGTTCTGTGAAGGCATCAGAGGTTTATTGGAGAACATTAGTGAAAACACACATTAAGACCAAGGAACACAGCAGACAGGTCCGGGGGTACGTTGTGGAGACGTTTAAAGCAGGATTAGGTTATAAAGCAATATAAAGCACTGTTCAATCCATTATCTTAAAATGGAAAGAGTGTGTCACAACTAAAATTCATGATCATCCACCTAAACTGACAGGATGGACAAGATGATGATTAGAGATGAAGCCAAGAGGCCCATGGTAACCCTGAAGGAGCTCAGGTGGAAGAATATTGATAAGACAGCTATTAGGTCTTCACTCCACAAATCTGGCCTTTGTGGAAGAGTCGTCAGAAGACAGCTTTTGTGTAAAGAAAATCATAATATGTCCCATTTGCAGTTTGCAACAAGACATGAAGAGACACAGCAAACGTGGAAAAAGGTGCTCTGGTCAGATGAGATCAAAACTGAACTTTCTGGCCAACATGTAAAACGCTGTGTGGAGGTGAACTAACTCTACACATCCCCTCCATACACCACGTTCTGCCATGAAACATGGCGGTGGCAGCATGATGCTGTGGACATTCTGCTCTTCACCTAACAGCAGGACAACTACCCCAAACATACAACTAGACTTACAACAGAATGGTGCCAATCAAAGCAAATTCATGCGACACCTGTTTGAGGTTTTCTCCTTAGGTCTCTGTCTTTTGCCCCTGAGTAGAACATACAGATACCCCAAATCAGACATCTCTGTTTACCATTTACTTGAAGTGACCTGATTTGTTCTCTTCTTATCTATGGGTCCTACAGCTTATAGGTAATAAAAACCTAAAATGCAATGTTTCAGAAAATTTTAATACTACATAAGACCAGTTTGTTTAAAAATAAGCATTTTACTATATAAATGTTATGTAACTGCAATATTATGGCCAACCACATTATTAAGACTGTTGACTTGACAGATGCCCAAAGATAGTCACAGGTAACTGCTAAAGAAGCTGTTTGTTCAGAGAGTGCTGTAACCAAACATTATCATAGAAGGTTGAGTGGAAGGAAAAAGTATGGCAAGAAAAGGTGCTCCAGCAACAGAGATAACTGCAGCATTGGAAGGGTTATCAAGCAAAATCCATTCAAGAATTTGGTGGAATTTCTCAAGGAGGTGACTGAGGCTGGCGTCGGCACCCAAAGAGCCAGTACGAACATAAAAATCCTACACATGGGTTACAAATGTCACATTCTTCATGTCAAGCTACTCATGAACCAGAGATAATGTCAGAAGCATCTTACCTGGGATGAGGAGAAAAAGAACTGGACTGTTGCTTAGCGGTGCAAAGTGTTTTTTTCAGATAAAAGTAAAGTTTGCATTTCATTTGGAAATTAAAGTTCCAGAGTCTGGAGAAAGAGTGGAGAGGCACATCTACCAGGACATTTTAAAGCACTTCATGCTTCCTTCTGCTGACAAGCTTTATGGAGATGCTGACTTCATTTTCCAGCAGGACTTGACACTTGCCCACACTGTCAAAGGTACCAAAAGCTGGTTTAATGACCATGTTGTTACTGCACCAGCTTGGCCAGCAAACTGGCCTGACCTGAACCCCATAGATAATCTATTGAGTATTATCAAGAGAAAGATGAGGGACACCTGACCCAACAAGGCAGATGAGCTGAAAGCTGCTATTAAAGCAACCTGGGCTTTTATTACATCTCAGCAGAACCACAGACTGATCGCCTCTATGCCACACCACATTGAGACAGTAAATCATGCAAAAGGAGCCCCAACCAAGTATTGAATATAAATTATTTTGAAAACTATATATCATTTCATTCACTTCACAACTTTATGCTATTCTATCACAAAAAATCCCAATAAAATACACTGAAGTTTGTAGTGACAAAATGCGAGGTTGGAGGGATGTAACATACTTTTGCAAGAGACTGACCCAAGAAACGTGTTTCTACTTAAAAAATGAGATACTTACAAGCTGGTGGTTGGTACGGTTGGAATCATCATCCGGATATGGCTTTGTGACCCCCATGGCCACACAGTTGGCAAAAATAGCTAGAAGAATGAAGATATCAAAAGGCCTGGAAAATGTGGTTAAGAATTTAACAAGTATGTACAGATTAAATCTACAACCCAAGATCTCAACATATTCTATGCTTCACATTTTTGCAACAAATATAGAATTACTTATGCAACGTTACACAAGCAACTGAAAAAAAGGATATTTCCACTCCACCAGGGCCAGTGCCGCCATGCGGATGGGGTTGCTTAAAGTGAGGCAGCAGAGGGCTCGGGGGGCCCTGAGGGCAGACTTGTTGGCCTGCATCGCCTTTTTGGCCCCCCCTCCCCGTTTTCTGGCTGAGCCAGTTGAACCGAGGGTGTCTGATTTGCCCACATCGTCCACTGGTAGGGCATCTGTCAATAAATCAATAAAATAAGATAAAAATGAAAGAAAAGAATGAAACAATATAAAATTAGATTTTCAATCTAGGAAAAATATTTACAATATCAATTACAAATTACACAGTGCTTTCTGTGCTAGTAATGGACATGTACTCTGTACTCAAAGTAATTTTGTTCTGTCGACCACAAGCTGCTATTCAGCAGATTCATATTGGTTTGAGTGATGAGGCTTTTGGCTGGGTTCAAACATCACCTTTCAGAGAGAAACTTATGCACACTCATGAAACTTGGTTGTTACAGATTTTTTTTTTTTTTTTTCCCTGTAACAGATTTGTTTTTCAGTAAAATTGTAGATGGCATAAGCCACATTAAAGGCAGCAAAGTTGATAAATGGTTTAAGGTTTTTTATCTAGTGTGTAGACTTTTTATATCCACTCTATCAGAGAAAACACTGGTCTTTCCATTCCCAGGGAGGGAGCATCATTCCACAAATTTGTGTGTTTTTAGCTGTATGAATGTTAGCATCAAAATAGGCCCTGTCTTAAATTATCAGTCAGGAAAAAAACTTTTTGAATGTTCTTGATTGTGATTTCAATATTTTTATCCAGACAATACTGCCGTTACGATTCTGTGTATCTCTGTTCTGAATGATTTGTAACAAATTAATTGCGCATAACCTATCACTGTGTAATTTATAGTCTAGTTTCTTGACATTTGTTCAAGTTAGCCTCCCTTTAGAGTACTTTGCCCAAACATTGTAGAACTATACTGTTATTTTGGACTACAGTGTTGGAAAAAGCTTCAGAGTGCACTAAAGCTTAATGCTGTTGTTTCTCTGAGAGAGTTTATAGCTCCTTCAAAGACTTTTTAAAATAAGGGTTAAAGACAAAGAAATAGACATGTACGTTTGGATAATTAGCTCTGGGTAATACCAGGTACGGTGACGTTTTGGGGTTAAATTGCAGAAGTTTTTCTACTGGGGAGTTGCTTCAAGTGTAAAACTTTAATGGACTCAGTGGCCATGTAAAGTAAGATACCATCCTGGACATCAGATCCTTCTTATACGACTTATATATGTGATCTAACACCAATAAGAAAGGATTTGCTGGCAAGAAAGAAATATTGTGTCCTGTAGGTCTCACATGATTAGACCAGATGTGACCTACTTCTTTATAGGGAGCAGTATATCACCTAGCGTAGCACTATCCCCAAGTAGGCTCATAAACACCTGTTAGGAAAGGCCTTGAGATAGTGTCACCTAGGGCACCGTAAAGTTCTCAGCTATAACCAGCCTCAGAGATGCAGCAGGAAATAATTGGATGACAAAAGAAACATCCTGTGCTGTAAGAACTGTAATTTTCAACCTAGTGCATGACACAACTAGGATAAAGTGAGCACAATGCCAGATATACACATATTTTACTGTGTGTATTACCTTTCTTTGCTCCGTCCATATCCGCAGGTCCAAAGAACGCAGTCACCTAAAGTAACACACCATCAACTCTTTAGGATTTCTGTGATGCGCAAAGGATCACAGATATAAATCCTGACCCCAAACGGGGTCTCCTTAGTTTGTTGTTAAATTAGGAAAACCTTCAAGAGGTTAGAAAAAAACCTGCGCCCACTCATTTTATATGCGCATGCGGTTCTGTGCTGTCCCTGCTTGCAGCCCCGAAAATAAAAATAAAAATCAAATTAAATCCACTGCATGGCAACAAAATCGTTTTATCGACGCTGGCACATAACGGTGAGAGTTGCAGGAAGAAAGGAGCGCCCATGTGCAGCCGGTGGTCAGAGCGTTGGGATTAAAGAGGCTGAGCCGGTTAAAAGGATGACAGAGGAAATCTTTCAGGGCGCAGGTGGAGGGGGACAAACAATGCAGCTTTCTGGAATTCAGCTGCAAAATCACACTTATAAAAGAAGCGGATACTGTCAAGATAAAGAAGACCGATGCAACTTGCATAAAACTGTTATCAGGACCTGGGGCAGAAGTAGAAACTCTGTGCAGTACAGAAGGAGCGGCAGCAGGGGGCGCATCTTCTCAGTCTATCGCAAAACTACAAAAGTACAATGGATATAAATACCTTTTGAAACCAATGCAAAAACAACTTGCATTTGATTTTTAAGTGAATTTGGCTCCACATTACAAGAATAAATGATAAATTATAATATATTATTTGCAATAAAAGTGCTAAAAATGAGGGATTTCAGTGAATACCAAAATTCACAGTATCAGTCATTGCTTTTGCAACAAACCTTAATTGCACGTCTCCTCCAAGATTTATTCTAAATCCGCTGCACATATCATGGGTATTTGCATTAAAAAGGTTTCCATTACATAGATCCAGTTATTTTCTACCTTGCACACATGCTGGTTGGGTTCAGGTCTGAACTCTGTTGGAGCCACTTCAAAACTTTTCTAAGAGCAATTTCCTGACAGCTCTGGGTCTCCAACGAGGAATGTTATCTTGTTAGGTGTGTTCAGCATTGCCTGAGTCAGTCTGATTACTTTAAGGTGTCCAGGTCCTGTGGTTGTGAATCAAGCCCAGTTCCTCACCCCTCCACCACCACTCTCGACAGCTGGTATAAGGCGTTTCTGCTGAGATGCCGAGTTTGGTTTTCTCCAAACATTGTTCTGTGACATGTGGCCAAACGTTTCTGCTCTGTCCAGAGGAAGTCGTTTCATGAGTTTCAAGTTTTGTGCTTCATCCAAGTGCAACCTGAATGCTGCAACATTGCTTTTAGAAACCCCTCCATACAAATCATACTTGTTCAGTATTTTTCCTAATTGTACTGTCGTGAACTTTAAAACTGAACATGCTGGGGCCTGCAGGGTTTGAGACAAAGCCCTCGGGCGTTTTGTAATTTTGCACTCTGACTTTGGGTTGAATTTGCTGGAACACTTATTTGTGTGAAGATGAGCAGAGCAACTAAACTTACCACTTTTTTCACTGCAGAATAATGGATTTCAAATAGTTTGGAAGTCATCCTGTAACACTTTTCTCATTGATTAGCAGCAACATTTACTTCTCCATAGTTATTGATGAGATCTTTGCATTTTGGCATTGTGTGAACACGCTCCTTTATGCTCCACAACACCAAACTGCTGCTTTTATAGAGGAGGACACACAGGTTAGAATCAGTTGATCCAGCGCTTTTAATTATAAGCACCTGGCTGATATCTTCCCTCTAAGATCCTATAGAAGTTGCACAGACGTACAAAGTTTATTTCTACTAACAAAGCTTCCCTTTGTGGCCTTTCCTCAGATTAAGAAATGATATCAGTGGAGAATCAGTGATTTATTTTTTTTTCACACTCAGTACAAGCATTAGATTTAGATTTGAATTATTTTTGAACCTGGTAAAGATCAGATCACTTTTATTATAGTAATAGTTTTATTCTGCTTTTATTGTTTTTTGTTATGTTTTATTATTGTTGTTTGAGTCTTGGTTTGACCTGTTTAACTACTGTACAGCACTTTGTTGTTTTTTTTAAATGTGCTTTATAAATAAAAGAATATGGACATTATTATGCTCTCTTATGTCAACCTATAGATGACTGCGCAAAAATTTTATTTCCAAAAAGTACAACAATTAAATTCTTAAATAACATCTCAAATCTTTATTGCTTTAATGAATTTTTACACAATAAATATAGTTTGATAAAATAAACCATCTTTCTATACAGAGTTGACACATAAAGCATTACATTGTGTTGGGCGACCACGGGAAGAGTTTTTCAGTTAGATAAAAATCGCTGCGTTAGTTGACGGTTATTGCAGCGGTTACAATGAAAGATTAACAAACCTGCTTTAAGGAACATCCATATCGATTGTTCCATAATGCAGACATGATGTTATCTTTGCTCATTTAAGACTGAAAAATTACTGACGGAGAGAAAAATGAAGCTAGTAATGGAATGATGCTTGGTGAGCCATCATAGACACATGCATAATTCAAAAACCGATGCTCATCAGCACTGATTGTCACAGCTGACATTTAAATACAGAAAATAAAATTCAGTCAGAGCAAACAGGATGTAATGTCACCAACTAGGCAAGTAAAACACTGAATCAATCTTTGCTCTTTACTAATAAATCTTTGGTTCTTAGAGTGTAAATCAGTTCAAAGAGACACTTACTTACTTCGTTTCAAATCCTTCATATTAAGTTCTTTGTAAAACTATTCATACCCCTTCAGCTTTATTTACATTTTTATGCTACAACCATAAACCTGAATGTATTTTATAGTTTTATATAGATGTGACAGTCCAACACAAAGCAGTCCATAATTGTTAAGTAGAAGAAAAAGGACTTCAAAAGTAAAAAACCTTAAAAATGTGGCATGAATTTGCATTCTAATACCCTTAATTACAATCCAGCTCAATTAATTGCCTTTGGGAGTCACCTAATTAGTAAATACTGTTCAGTTGCTTGTAATCTCAGTAATAATCCAGCTGTTCTGTTGTCGTTCTGTTAGAAATTATTAGTGAACAAATGACCTTATAAAGACCAAAGAACACAGCAGACAGATCAGGTATGTCAGGGAGTTTAAAGCAGAATTAGGTTATAAAGCCATATCCCAAGCTTTAATCATCTGACAGAGCTCTGTCCAATCCATCTTTTGAAAAAGGAAAGAGGATGGCACAACTTAAAACCCACCAAGACATGGTCGTCCACCTAGACTCACAGGCTGGGGTAGAAAGGCATTAAACAGACTGGCAGCCAAGGAACCTATGGAAACCCTGGATGAGCTGCAGAGATCCACAGTTCAGGTGGAAGAATCTGTTGACAGGAGAACCTTTAGTTGTGAACTTCACAATTCTGGTATTTTTTGAGAACAAGAAGAAACACCATTGTTGAAAGACAGCAATGTTTATCCATGATTACAGTTTGCCACAAGCTATGAAAGGGACACAGCAAACGTGTAACCAGATAATACCAAACATTTTATTTGTAATACCCTATATGTGGAGAAAAATATAACACTCCATGTCACCAGGAACACACAATATCAGTGGTGAAACATGGCAGTGGCAGCATGGAGATGCTTTTCTTCAGCAGTGAAGCGGGACAGAAATTATGAAAAGATGGATGGAGCAAAATTCTGAATGACCGGTAAGAGTCTGCAAAACACTTGAGAGACAGGCGGAGATTCGTCTTTCAACAAGATTATCACGCTGAAAAGAAAGCCAGGGGTACATTAAGACGGTTCGGATCAAAACATAGTCATGTGTCAGAATCTCCCTGTCAATTCGGACTGAAATCCAAAAACAGAGTCTGTGGCAAGAAGTGAAAATGGATGTTTACAGACACTCTTTTCAGCCTGACCAAGTTTGACCTGCTCTGCAAAAAGAATGGATAATTTTTCAGTTTCTACATGTGCATTTAAGTCTGCAACATGAGAAAACATGGAACAACTTGATGGGGCATTAATACTTTTGCAAGGCTCTATATTCCATACAAAGGCAGAATACTCTTTCTCTACACGTTTATGAATGTAAATGTTAATAGATCAGCTTCCCCGTGATTCCAGATTCTGTGACGAGCTCACCGACTGCTAGTTTCAGCAACAGTTTCTGCACATCCTTTGAAGACATGAGCTGCAGAAATAAAATGTTCAACAGATTGTTCTGTTGGGATTGCATTTTCAAAAGCAATTGGCTGTAGTGTTTGTGTGAATATTATTGTACAAGCGTCCCAGTAAAATGCCAGGAAGACAAGCTGTGAAAGTAAATGTGTATCTTCCAAAGTATTTGTTTGCCCAATAGTTGTGCATCCTACTTAAAATCAGTGCTACATTATTTTTCCAGATGAAGTGAAAGTTGATTTTTACTTATCTGCTCTGTGCATGTAATAAAAAACCACAAAGTATTAATATCAGCTGGAAAATACTCATTACAAAGACAAATTCAAGAAAGCTTTGATTTCACTGGTGTAATGGCTTTTATGTCCTACTGGGAGGTAGGAGCTCACCTGCACGCCTTCTTTCATTGCATAAACCATGTGAGAACAACTCCAGTAGAAAATCTCCTGCTGTGCAAAAGTGAACAGCAGCAAAGTTAATGTTGACAAAATCTGGATCAAGTTATCTGTACGTTCCTTAGGATTTACATGTGCAAGCAGCCATACGTATGCATCCCACAGATGCTCCTTACCTTATTCTATCCAACAAAGCAAATAAATACCCTTCCTTAAAAAATATTTCTAGCATATAGTTATAGAATAAATAAATCCATAAAGAAAAGAGACCACAGCAATGACACAAAACCATGAAAACAAAATGATACAACATTCTGATGAAGACTACATAAAGTTAGGACTCTTGCTCACATGTCAGAATTCACGTACAAACACTAAATTACAATATTTTACCCCTGAGGTACAATAACAAAGTGCAACTACTTGTCAATGCTGTAGGGACCACAATCTTCTGTTAACTGTGGTGTTATTCCCATTACGCTCCAGCCAGACTCACTGTGTCTACAGTTTCCAGAGGTTATCTAGTGAAACAGCCCCTTTGGACCCTGCTGCTGCTGGTCTCCGTTCTTTGGAGGGAGCTGACTGGGGTCATCTACAAAGGGAATAGCTAGAGAACACAAAAAACAACAAACAAATTTCCTACTTTGCCAGATTCAAATTTCCCAAGTATTTAACCTTTTTAAAAATATAAATATAAATGATCACAGTGTATTTACAACAGATATTTCAACAGTACATGAAAAAACTGTGAAGGAGGAAAGGGTGGTAGTTGAGTGGATGAATGCAATATTCTTTGTTCCCCTCAGTGGGGGAAATGCAGGTGTACCAGCAGCAGCATTCAGATAGAAGACTGTACAGTAAGGGCAAATTTACAGAATATTGTAGTTTTTAAAAATGTCATATTCAAGTTCCAAGAAATGTGCAACTGAGTAGGATCGTTTAAAAAATGTACGAACGGCGACTGTATATTTGTGCATAGAACAACGGACTATTTACAAGAATATGGACAACTGTGCAAATCATAGCAAGAATTTAAACACTGAGTGTGTTGGGAGCAGTGATGGATATAAAGTCTAACAGCTGCCGGGAGGCAGGATCTGCGATAATGCTCCTAACTGCACCTAGGTGTCAATGAAGGAGCAACAACTTCATGCATGGGGTGGGAGACATTGTCCAAGAGTCCTTCTGTCCCCCACCACATGCACTGTGTCCAGGAGGTATCCTAGGACAGAGCTGGCCTTCCTGATAAGCTTATCTAGCCGTTTCCTCTCAGCTGTAGATAAACTGCTGCTCCAACATACTACACCATAGAAACCAAATGTTTTACAACTCAATGATTTGTTTTGCCACCTAAGTTGCACAGAAGGTCAAAGATACCAAGATACCTTATTCTCACATTAGTGATTTAGAAGCGTTGCAATTTTTAATAAAATGGCATCTTTGACATTCAATACAATTACCACGATGAAAATGTAATTTTCCAAAGTATATGAGCTTTACTTACGGTTCTGAAACTGTTGTGCTGTGAATCTAGTCAGGAGAATACCAAAACCCTCAATGAGAGCGAGCAGGATTCCCCCCATCATTGCAGAGCCCATCATGGTTAACGGACCACCTGAAGAAAAACATAGCAGTCACTGAGTGATATTTATTATAGTGGTCATTGACAGACGATGCTTGTGTAGGCGTTTTCTCTCACTGCGTGCTGCTAGGATGGCCCCAGTCAAGGCACCACTTGTTATGGAGTTCCACGGATCCTCTTTTCCTCTCAGACGAACTAAACCACAGTCGATTGTGGAGAAGAGGCCTCCCCAGACAGCAAAGCTACCTGGAAATCCAAACTAGTTACTATTAGTTAACCTGTGTGAATGCAAAAGCATTTCGAAGTAAAAATGGAGCTATGCACCAACAATCTGTTGCATTTAAAAAACTCAAACTTCACAATACAATGATGAGTTGAATAAACAGGATAACCACTAAAAAAGTTCAGGATAGAGATCAACAAACAAGCCTCCCTTACCTCCAATCTGAGGAGCTCTTACTCTTACTGCATTTGCACTTCCTCTCAGTCTGTGTCCAACACCCTGAAATATAACAGAGCTGTCGATGGTGACCTTAACAAGAGGACTCAGAGAGCAAACAATCATGTTCTTTTTTTAACTTACAGCCGGGGCATTTCGAAAGCCCTTCACTGCCTGGAACACACCTCCTCCAATTGCACCCATGGTGAAAGCTCCTCCACAGTCATCCACTATCCTCCAGGGGCTGCAGGAAGGGGAGCAGACAGAAGATGAAGATCCATACCCAGACACTGGTCATAATGGGAACATAACCAATCTGCTTCAGAAAATATTAAATATCTAAATGCCATCAAATCAACAATTGGAAGAGTCCAAGAATGTAATATTCATGTACAGAATGAACATAAGAAGAATATAAAATAAAAGCACATTTATTCTAAAAACAAAAGATATTTTTCCAAAGATCCTTAGCAGTTTTATTTTAGGTACCATTAAGTTTCATTCCAGGATCCTTCTTTAGTTTACGTTTCAACTGTTCTATTCAACGGCTTCAGAAATTAAAAGGAAGCTTTACACATTGTGATTAGTGTTATAAAAATAGTCTCACACAGAAATCTCATGGGGTCTGGGTTATTGTGAACATTTACCACATTCTGACATTTGTAGCATTTCAAATCAGCAGGTTTTAATCACAGCTAGTTTCCAGTTTGATTAAGCCCTGCAATATGACTTATCAACACTCATAGAAAAAAGAAAGCTTTCATTCAGCCATGGAAAACATTTATCCAATAGAGCGTGGAGACACCTTTAGAAACAGATACTGTCAGAATTCATTTTGCATTTACTTTGTCAGTCTCTCAGGTTGTTGGGGAGGAATTATGTCCCACTCCTCTTTACAGCTCTTGTTCAGTTCATTTAGGTTTGCAAATATTAATTTCTCCATGGTTCTCCTAAGGTCCTGCCACACCATTTCAGTCTGGACTTTGACAGAGCCCTTTACTCCTTGATTCTATACTTTTTCTGCCATCCTGTTGCAATTGCTGATGCATTTGGGATCCCTGGGATAGCTTGGGTCAAGATTGAACAATGGCTTTACATTTGACTCTAGAATACTTTGGTATACAGGTCCTTCTCAAAATATTAGCATATTGTGATAAAGTTCATTATTTTCCATAATGTCATGATGAAAATTTAACATTCATATATTTTAGATTCATTGCACACTAACTGAAATATTTCAGGTCTTTTATTGTCTTAATACGGATGATTTTGGCATACAGCTCATGAAAACCCAAAATTCCTATCTCACAAAATTAGCATATCATTAAAAGGGTCTCTAAACGAACTATGAACCTAATCATCTGAATCAACGAGTTAACTCTAAACACCTGCAAAAGATTCCTGAGGCTTTTAAAATTCCCAGCCTGGTTCATCACTCAAAACCCCAATCATGGGTAAGACTGCCGACCTGACTGCTGTCCAGAAGGCCACTATTGACACCCTCAAGCAAGAGGATAAGACACAGAAAGAAATTTCTGAACGAATAGGCTGTTCCCAGAGTGCTGTATCAAGGCACCTCAGTTGGAAGTCTGTGGGAAGGAAAAAGTGTGGCAGAAAACGCTGCACAATGAGAAGAGGTGACCGGACCCTGAGGAAGATTGTGGAGAAGGGCCGATTCCAGACCTTGGGGGACCTGCGGAAGCAGTGGACTGAGTCTGGAGTAGAAACATCCAGAGCCACCGTGCACAGGTGTGTGCAGGAAATGGGCTACAGGTGCCGCATTCCCCAGGTCAAGCCACTTTTGAACCAGAAACAGCGGCAGAAGCGCCTGACCTGGGCTACAGAGAAGCAGCACTGGACTGTTGCTCAGTGGTCCAAAGTACTTTTTTCGGATGAAAGCAAATTCTGCATGTCATTCGGAAATCAAGGTGCCAGAGTCTGGAGGAAGACTGGGAAGAAGGAAATGCCAAAATGCCAGAAGTCCAGTGTCAAGTACCCACAGACAGTGATGGTCTGGGGTGCCGTGTCAGCTGCTGGTGGTGGTCCACTGTGTTTTATCAAGGGCAGGGTCAATGCAGCTAGCTGTCAGGAGATTTTGGAGCACTTCATGCTTCCATCTGCTGAAAAGCTTTATGGAGATGAAGATTTCATTTTTCAGCACGAACTGGCACCTGCTCACAGTGCCAAAACCACTGGTAAATGGTTTACTGACCATGGTATCACTGTGCTCAATTGGCCTGCCAACTCTCCTGACCTGAACCCCATAGAGAATCTGTGGGATATTGTGAAGAGAACGTTGAGAGACTCAAGATCCAACACTCTGGATGAGCTAAAGGCCGCTATCGAAGCATCCTGGGCCTCCATAAGACCTCAGCAGTGCCATAGGCTGATTGCCTCCATGCCACGCCGCATCGAAGCAGTCATTTCTGCAAAAGGATTCCCGACCAAGTATTGAGTGCATAACTGTACATGATTATTTGAAGGTTGACGTTTTTTTGTATTAAAAACACTTTTCTTTTATTGGTCGGATTAAATATGCTAATTTTGTGAGATAGGAATTTTGGGTTTTCATGAGCTGTATGCCAAAATCATCCGTATTAAGACAATAAAAGACCTGAAATATTTCAGTTAGTGTGCAATGAATCTAAAATATATGAATGTTAAATTTTCATCATTACATTATGGAAAATAATGAACTTTATCACAATATACTAATATTTTGAGAAGGACCTGTACAGAGAAGGTGATGGTCCAAGAGGTCTAAGTCCAATGGCGAAGAGATGTTTGTGCTAATATGCAGTGTTAAATTTTCTCCAAACATTTCTATTTTGGTCTCATCGTGTTCGATGGACATTGATCCAGAAGTATTGTGGTTCAATAAGAAGCAGCTTTGCAAAAAGAAGTCATGCTATCATACACTTAAAAGCCTTACTCCCTAAAAGCCTTTCAAACAACCTGTACTTATTCATTCTTTTTATAATCGTCTGGTATGCACTTTAATATTAAACATGCTAACAGTGAGAAGCAAATTCTCCATTGAAGATTTAGTTTATGTCCTTTTCTTTTGCAGTTTCTTTGAACTTTCTGTGGACCATCCTTGAGGAGAATGTACTTGGACATCCTCTCCTGAAACGAATGGCAACTATCTTATTTTAGAAAAAAAAAAAAATAGTCTGGAATAGCTATTATACCCGCTCCCAGATTAATGGGCAGAAACAGTTGCTTCTTTAAGCTCATTGCTGGTGTCTTTCCACCCTGGAGACTGTATCAGCCCATATATTTATGCTCCAGAGCAGCAGTCTGCCAAAACTCCTGTTTTCCAGAGGTGGTCACACTGAGCAGTTAATAAAGTGCATTTGATTTGCAGCACCTGGCTGGTACGTTCCCTCTTAAATAGCAAGGGTGTACTTAGTTGTTCTCAATAATGTATCTGAAGCATAAATCTATTAAATTTTAACAATGCACTGAACTGATATACTCGAATAAAACCCATTCAACTCTAAGTTGAGAGCAACAGGATATTCCAGTAAAATGTCGTTAAACGTTACAATAAATCTGTCAGTGTGAAGAGATGTTACTGCTGGACAACAGCTGGTTATTTTATTATCTTTATAAATGCCAGCCGTAATAAAAACGCGAGGTCTGTCAGTTCACTTTCACCGACAGAATAAATACGACGCTAAAAAACAATTCCAACACCTCAATATGTAACTGTTGCATACGTTTAATAAACAGCTAAACACAAATATTTATTAACTATCCTTACCAAGGCTCACGGGCATACTCCTCCATGTTTGCTGACGTCAAGCGGATCCGGTGACGTCACCAATGTGCGCCGGCGGCTTTCTATTTTTCTTTTTTTGTTTAGAGGCGGTTTTATCTTCTGTTCTCTCGACGAATAAGAAGCAGTTTCCTTTCATACAGGTAAGAAGTAACTTATTTTTAGTTATTCATCTTTACATAAATACTTGTGTTTTATTTTTCTAGTGTATATCTTTATTTGCTGGGGAAATGACAGCGTGCTTGTAGCTTTGGTTTTTTTAGCTGTTGCTACAAAGTTACCCTTCCAAGCCATGCAATGTTCTTCTTGCGAGGGATTTGCTGACTGTTTTACACAATAAATCTAAAGTAGTAGTCTGCATTAGAGGTTTATTCCACTTTGAAACACTAAGGCAGCTTAAAACCGAGTTATTCTAATTTATAGTCTCAACCCAGGAACAGCCAAGGTGTCATTAAAAGGAGGCTGATTATTATTGTTGTATGCACTGATGTGAGCTAGCAGTGTTCCTTCTTTAATTTTCAATAAAGGTAATCTGAAAATGATCCTAATTCTCATGACTTATTTACCATTAACTTATAAGGTCATCCTTAATCTATGTAAACCCCGAGACCAGCTCGACACACTAAATTCATATTGTTGTGTTTTTGTTTGAACACAACTCTTAAATCCATACGTTATGATTTAGGTTGGAAGCTTTGGAATATCAGAGCATATTTCCAATAACATCCCCTAGCATTTTTGCTGAATATCAAAACTATTTTGATAGATGGACACGTGCACAATATGCAGCAGCACTAATAAAACAAAAATCAATGTTTTCTGAGGTTTTCTTTCAGGATTGCTCTGTATTTAGCTGTATCCATCATCCAATCACTCCTTCCCTGTGCCTGCTGTGGAAATGCCTTCCTACAGCATGATGCTGCCGTATTTTTAAAAACCATAAGTTTAATTTTGGCCTCATCTGACCAGAAGCTGGTGGCAAATGAGACTTCCTACGGCTTTCCTTCACAGCAGCTTTCTTCTTGCCACTTTTCCATTAATACCAGGTTTTTGGAGTGCATGACTAATAGTTGATTTATCAACATTCTCCCAACTATACTGTGGAACTCTGTGGTTTCTTTAGAGTTATTGTCTTTTTGCTGCTCCTCTAATTAATGCTGTCTTTACCTGGCCCGCCAGTTTTGCTGGATGTAATAATGTCTTATTATGACAGAATAAATAGAGACATGTGGGTAAATCACAACTGATATTGTCATTAGAATATAAAAAAATTATATAACCGTCTCACGTTTTCCTCGTCTTAACTCCTGTTTTTCAGAATGCCTCTTCCTCCGGCACTTCTGGCCCGCTTGGCCAAGAGAGGGATTGTTAAACCATCAGATCAAGGTAGTTAACTCGTTTTTACATTTAAGGCCAATCAACATAATATTTTTTTTTTCTTGTTGCCTAACAACAATCTTTTGAATAATTACAGCAGAAACAGATGAGGAGATTATTGCTGAAGATTACGATGACAACAATGTGGATTATGAAGCCACCAGATTAGAGAATTTACCTCCAAACTGGTACAAAGTGTTTGATCCGGCTTGGTATGTACTCAAATTAAATGCAACCCTTTGGGAGTTTATAGTAATCCTAAATTAGTTCTACCTTACAGATTTATGACCCCTTTTTTTTTTTTTTTTTTGTAATCCACAGTGGTCTTCCTTACTACTGGAATGCAGAGACAGATATGGTTGCCTGGCTATCACCAAATGACCCCACTGCAGTGATAACAAAACCTGCCAAGAAAGTGAAAGGTATGATTTTTATAGAGCAGCCAGAGCTCTGAATGATCTGTTAGTTGTTAATTCTTACAGCTGTAGTCAGAGGTTTACATATACATGTTTTAGATAAATGTTAGACTGTTTTGGGCTTTTAATTATTTATTTTAACTCTTCCTTTTCCCAGGTTTATCAATAAAACAACAGATATAACTTCAATGTTTTTCTAAAAAAAAAAAAAGTTAAATTATATGCACAAGTTTAAACCAATTAGCATTTTTGAAACCTACACAGGATCAAATATATACATACAGGCCTTAAATATATATAACTATACTCCTACTAATATTATACCCCCACTAATATTTTGATAAATATCCTTTTCAAGTTGCAAAAAAATCCCAAATCTTTGTCCTGAAATTTCTGAAATAGCAGAGATCATTTAACCTCTTTGGTTTGGTTTCACTGACCCAAGTTTTTATTCACAGACCATACGTTCTCATTAGGGTTGAAGTCTGGGCCAATTCAGAAGCTTATGTGTAGCTTTATGTATGCCTGAACCAGGATTGATGTGTGTTTGGATCACTGTCCTGGAACTCTCAGTCATGTCCAAGTTTCAACCATCTAGTTGTTCTAAGGCGAAGTTGAAAAATCTGCACTTGGTTTGTCCGTGTGGGCAAACTATGTTTCAGTCGAGCTTGAAGGTATTTTGGAGCAGGGCTTTTTACTTTCTCTATCTCCTTTTAATCTGTCGATGTAAAACTGTCTTCATTGTGGATAGTGACACTGGTGTTCCAGCAACCTCCAGTTTATAATAGGCTTGAGCCTTGTTGCTTCTTGGGTTGTTCTTGAACTTTCTTAACCAATTTCCGTATATTCGAGGATGACGGTTTGGGCCAAATTCTTTGAAATTTGAGCTCAGTTGAGTGTTCCAACTGAAGAATTATCTCAAACAAACCCCCAAACTGGTTTTATTGAAGGTAAAGGAGACTAATATCAAACTTCTGAATGACCTTCCCAAAGCCATGGCATGAAAAAATAAATAAATTCTGAACTAGGCTTACAAAAAGGAACTATACTGGTTCTGCTTGAAAGACGGGTTGAAAATCCATTCAGAATGATGCCAGAGGCTTGTTGATTGCTACGAACTGAATGTTGTTTCTCTGCACTTTGCTTAGGGACATTCAGCCAAATATTTGCTGGGGTGTATGTGTACATCTGAGCATGTATGCATCATTTTGACCTTGTGCATATTAGATAAAATAAACAATAAAATTATTATAAAGAATGATTCAAATAATGTGAAGCTCAACATAAGTATGATTCATGCCCATGATGAGTGAATGCAAACCTTTCTCTAGAACTATGTCTCTGAAACTAACATATAAACGCAGATCTGGAGATCATTTTGTAATTAGTCTCACAGAGCAGTTCATTTTTGACTAATATTGTTTGTCAATTTTGTTTTTTGAACATCATCTTGTTTGTTTTTCTGAAGTTGATGTCGTTGATGAAAGAGCAGAAAGACCATTTGAGAAGTCAGAGAAGGAACGAGAACGGGAAAGAGACCGTGAGCGAGAACGGGAAAGAGACCGGGACAGGGAGAGGGACAGAGAGCGAGAACGGGACAGAGAGAGAGATCGAGACCGGGATGAGGGGAGGGACAGAAGGAAACAGAGGAGAGACGACATTGCACCGTATGGCAAAAACAAAAGAGGTAATGTACCCAAATGTCTTGTTTTTACACTTAAGTTTTCTACAGAAATGAATGTTGAGTGCTTCATTTATTTTTCAGGAAGAAAAGATGATGAGATGGACCCCATGGATCCAAGTGCTTATTCTGATGCTCCAAGGTACAGTATCAGCAGACCTTGTGGAGACCTTTTTGCTTTAGCTGTTTATTTGGATGGAGGAACTGCGAGATGAAATATTCTGATATTAAACATTTAGGGAAAAAGAACTCCTTTAATAGGATGCACTTCAAAATAGTTTTTTTCACCTTCAACCTGAATCCAGATACAAATCCCAACAAGTTATGCAGCTTCTCATTCAAAAACATATCTGGCAATAGTGGAAATATAAAGAGAGGGGCCTGTTTGGCCCCCTAAAGACCTTCAGTTATCATTCAGAGATATTGGTCGCCACTTTTAAAGATCATAATAAAGTCAGTCTCTTTGAGACAAATTATAAAGGAACTATACTACTAGGAACATCAATTTTTAACAAGTGATGGCAGGATGAAGCAGAAGACGCATTGACAGACTAAGGTCTCTGCTGCATCTCTGGTCTGCCGTGAAGATGGAGCTTAACTTAAAAAGTAGAGCTCTTGATTTACCGCTCTATGTTCCATCCCTCACATAAAATAACTAAAATAACTTAAACTCTAATAACTATTTAAAAAAATCCTTTCTTTAGTCCTATGTAATAATCCCATTCTCCGAGAACCTGAATTTGGGGTTTTCATTTACTGTAAACTAAAATCAACATTAGCAAAAACACTTATCACTGTGTGTTTAATGAATCTGTTTCAATTTTTGAATTGAATGAATGAAAAGAAAACTTTCACATTCTGATTAATTTGTGATGTGGCTTTAAATACCTTCAGGCTAAGGAATTTCTTGGTACCCCCAGACTGAGCTGCAGAGCACAAAGTCTGGGTTACTTCCTGATTTCTGATAAGCAAAATACAATCAATGGATTTAAAACAAACTATCCTTGCTTGACTTGGTGAAGTCTCCGATTCTCTACATCACCGATAATGAAGTCTGCCGTAGTCAGGAATCAAACAAATTGGGGTTTTCTTCAGAGAGCTCCTATTAGAGAAACCTCCAGCAGCTTTCTTTATAAGCCAAGTGTAACCAGTACTTATAGTGTAGCTTTGATGTGTAAAGTCACTGATCCCTCTTACAGCTGTGGGAATAATGCATGAAATCAGGCTGTTAATTAAAACTGTTTTCATCTTCACAGGGGCTCTTGGTCAAGTGGTCTCCCCAAACGCAATGAAGCAAAGACAGGCGCAGACACGACAGCGGCAGGGCCGCTGTTCCAGCAGCGACCGTACCCAAGTCCTGGAGCTGTGCTGCGAGCTAACGCTGCTAACCATCCACCCAAGGAGTGAACGGAGATCTTGTGAAGACAGCTGCAAACACACAAGTGTACTGATGATAGTTCTTTTGAGCACATCTAAACATGTTTTTATTTGTAGATGTGTGCATGTCAGATTCAGTGCTTCCACACTCACATCAAATATGTTGTAAATATGTTTTATATTAAAGATTGACATTTTTGTTGCTACTAGAACCACCTCTGACCGTAAGAAATTTCAACATTGCTGTGAAACCTACCATTCATGTCTTTTCTTAATGAAATAAACATCTGTAAAAACACAATTTTTGATGTCATTTTTTTTTTAATTAAAAAAGTTACAATGATTTAAGATGTATTTTTGAATATTTGAAAAGAATGAGATGGGATTAAAAGGTACAGTTCCCAGAGTGCAGGTTTGAGATCAGTGGTCTGAGGCTCCCACATAGTAACAAATGGAGTCATAATCCAGAGTAAATAATTTCTCCTCGTATCTGTCGAGCTGCACCATCGCCCTGCACTTGTTCTTATCCCGCTGAAGAATACGACCGACCTGAGACAAATGAAGACTTGGTGATTAGCAACAGTTAATCACTTCTAAACCAGTACAAGCCTACTGCATTAGAGCTGGCTGGCTGCTCACCTGTCCCCTCTGCTCACCCAGTACAACCATTACAGCATCATGTTCTCCTTTAGGGACGATGGTTTCCAACATGTCCTGCTTCACGTCTGCCACAGAGAGACAAGAGATGGGTTAATCGCTAATGTAATTTAGAGCGGCTGTTACTATAGCAACAGTCGGGAGTGGATTGATTACCTGGTCACCAATTATTATTTGCAGACTTATATAGACTGGAAGCTGCTGAATATTTCTGCTCAGAATTGTAAGATTTCCTGAACATCCAGTTTCTCTTCATACCCGCAAAAAATTTAGAGGCATCTGTATGCAACTGGCAGAAAATAAGGTTTAACATTTAGAAACAGAATAAATTATCTGTGTTATAATCAACACTGTCCAGTGCCTTACAAATTGTATTCATTATTTGAGAACTTGTTTTTATATGATTTTATGTGACAAACAAATTACTGCATTGTTTAGTAATTGTTTAGTTTGTGATACTTTGTATTTTCATTTTTTTTTTTTTTTTTTTTGCAAATAGTAATCTGAAAAGTGTGGTGGAAAAGTTAGCAAGCTAAGGCTAAATTAATGGGCGAAAGAAATAAAACTAAATGCTTCATCAGAAAAACAGCATGCAGGTGGTGCACAAATTAAAATGATTTAATTCAATTTCAGCTCAGTTTATATAACGCCAATTCACAACACGTCGTCTCAAGTCAATTCAATCGATTCAGACAGTTAAGTACATCCATTCCATCTGATCCTAGTTATCAAACAATGCAGTCAAATTTAGTTTATTATTCAAATTGGTTAAAAGGTTTTTCTAAGAAAACCCAGCCGACTGCATCCAGTCACTTGCATTGTGTCGTTGACTTTGCAACAATCCCTCACACAGAGCATGCATGTAGCAACAATGGAAAGGAAAACTTCCCTTTAACAGGAAGAAGTGCCACGACCGACTGGGGATGTAAGTACAGCATGCTTAAATCAAATAAGTGTAAAAAAACTGATCTAACAAGATGGAAAATGTGGTTTGAAAGATTTTTGTTTACACATGTCGAATTTGTCATGCTACACTTGTAAACCAAACTAAATTCACTGCTTCTGCTTTTTTTTGAAACTACTAACAACACTTGTTGGACTTGGTGAACTTTAACCTCTCTTACCAAAACAGGTTAAAGGAGTTCATACAGAGGTCTGATCCCGACTGAGGCAGTTTTCACCACGACGCCCCCACTCACAGTTTATTTGAAACCAAAGTAAAGGAAAATGGCTGAGCAACAGTTAGGGACTTTATTCCAATAATTCCAATAATCACACATTTTTCCCATAGGGGATTATCAGAGTACAAACTGACACAGAGTGAGGAAGAAATCGCACAGATGACTCACCGTCTAACAGTCTTCCCTCTTCAGTTCGACACACGCAGGTAAACGGCGTCAGGACATCCTCCACTCGCATCTGCAGCAAAGTGAGACTGAGTTCAAATGCTGGGATGGAAATTCAGAATTTATCAAAGCAAATAAGAAATGAGTCTCTTACTGGTTTTAAGCTTTAAAAAGGTTTTAAAAAGTTATAGTTTCAAAACTATTGAAATTTCCATTGATACAATTCATACAGTTTAAAAATGTTTTAATGAGATAACAGAGAAAGTGCTGAAGTGACTGGACTTTTTTCCAGCTGCACGGAGTAGCACTGAGCTTTCTTTGACCACATGTTGCTACACACTGTTTCTCAGCTGGCTGAAAAAGGGCTACCACACTTCTCCCTGACTTAGAAAATGGGCACATTCAGCAGTTTGGAAATATTTGCTATCTTCAGTTTTAATTAAACCACAAGCACAATGCTTGTAAGGCAGCAGACTGCATGCTGGCTACCTGAGCTGACAGCCTGACTAACTATTGTTAATTAGCCAATGTCAGCCGGATTCACTCCGTGTTCCTCTATAAAGAGCAGAATGACAAAATACAGACAATAATATATGTATAATATTCAGCTCATTTAGGTTAAATTTGGTTTCTGCTATAGTTTTGCCCAGGTCTGCACATACAAATCCAAATAAAGAGTAAATGTTGCAGATAACATTATTATTAGAGATGCACTCATCAGACAGATATCAGTTTCATGTATTTTCTGAGGTCCGACCTTAATTTCATGGATTCAGATTTTTGGTTCTAAGCTTCAGAAACATAAAAGAGAAAAACTGGGCTGAAACTTCTTTGAGGTAGTGGTAAGGAACCCCCAGAAAAAAAATAATACAAGATCATTCCCATTTACGCATCAAAGCATATGTTATAGACAAAAAAACAGTGTAAGTTCTTAGTTTTGATGCGTTTAATGCATTTGTACACTGCTCAAAAAAATAAAGGAACACTTAAACAACACGATATAACTCCAAGTAAATCAAACTTCTGTGAAAACAAACTGTCCTCTTAGGAAGCAACACTGATTGATAATCAATTTCACATGTTGTTGTACAAATGAAATAGACAACAGGGGGAAATCTTTGGAGATTAGCAAGACACTCAATAAAGGAGTGGTTCTGCAGGTGGGGACCACAGACCACTTCTCAGTACCTATGCTCTCTGGCCGATGTTTTGGTCACTTTTGAATGTTGGTGGTGCTTTCACACTCGTGGTAGCATGAGACGGACTCTACAACCCACACAAGTGGCTCAGGTAGTGCAGCTCATCCAGGATGGCACATCAATGTGAGCTGTGGTAAGAAGGTTTGCTGTGTCTGTCAGCGTAGTGTCCAGAGCCTGGAGGCGCTACCAGGAGACAGGTCAGTACACCAGGAGACGTGGAGGAGGCCGTAGGAGGGCAACAACCCAGCAGCAGGACCACTACCTCCGTCTTTGTGGAAGGAGGAACAGGAGGAGCACTGCCAGAGCCCTGCAAGATGACCTCCAGCAGGCCACAAATGTGCATGTGTCTGCACAAACGGTTAGAAACTGACTCCATGAGGATGGTATGAGGGCCTGACGTCCACAAATGGGGGTTGTGCTCACAGCCCAACACCGTGCAGGACGCTTGGCATTTGCCAGAGAACATCAGGATTGGCAAATTCACCACTGGTGCCCTGTGCTCTTCACAGATGAAAGCAAGTTCACACTGAGCACATGTGACAGACGTGACAGAGTCTGGAGACACCGTGGAGAGCGATCTGCTGCCTGCAACATCCTTCAGCATGACTGGTTTGGCAGTGGGTCAGTAATGGTGTGGGGTGGCATTTCTTTGGAGGGCCGCATGGTCCTCCATGTGCTCGCCAGAGGTAGCCTGACTGCCATTAGGTACAGAGATGAGATCCTCATACCTCTTGTGAGACCATATACTGGTGTGGTTGGCCCTGGGTTCCTCCTAATGCAGGACAATGCTAGACCTCATGTGGCTGGAGTATGTCAGCAGTTCCTGCAAGATGAAGACATTGAAGCTATGGACTGGCCCGCCCGTTCCCCAGACCTGAATCTGATTGAGCACATCTGGGACATCATGTCTCGCTCCATCCACCAACGTCATGTTGCACCACAGACTGTCCAGGAGTTGGTGGATGCTTTAGTCCAGGTCTGGGAGGAGATCCCTCAGGAGACCATCCGCCGTCTCATCAGGAGTATGTCCAGGCGTTGTAGGGAGGTCATACAGACACGTGGAGGCCACACACAATACTGAGCCTCATTTTGACTTGTTTTAAGGACATTACATCAAAGTTGGATCAGCCTGTAGTGTGTTTTTCCACTTTAATTTTGTGTGTGACTCCAAATCCAGGCCTCCATTGGTTAATAAATTTGATTTCCATTGATGATTTTTGTGTGATTTTGTTGTCAGCATTTTCAACTTTGTACAGAACAAAGCATTCAATTATAATATTTCATTCATTCAGATCTAGGATGTGTTATTTGAGTGTTCCCTTTATTTTTTTGAGCAGTGTATTTGAGTTGTTGTCGACCAATCAGAACCAATCAAGGCAAAAACAGCAGGTTTCCATCTCTGACCATTAGATTGGTGCATTTCGAATTATTATAGCTACGATAATTAATATGTCATACTGAATTGGTTCAGCAGCAGTAGAACCAATTGTGTAAAAACAACACTTCCAAATAAAGAGTTTGGAAAACATTTGAGTCACCTGACTCCCAACTAGATTTGTTTCAGGTTGCTTTAAAAGATATCAACATATAAATTATCTAAAGTATAGCTGTAACTATTGCCTCCCCCACTACATGGTGGGGTTAGGCTTCTATCTGTAGGCAACAAAGACAACCTTGGGTAGGGTGGCAATGAGAAAGAGTCAATAATCATGCGCTCATCTTCAACTTTACACCTTGATCAATTTAAAGCACTGATCTACTTTTGCATGAAAAGTTGACACACAGAAAAGATGCTGAGGCTTTGGTACCTTTGAGTTGTAGTACCTGCCACCTTTAAAAGCCTTGTCTATAAAGCGGACTTTCAGGTCTCTCTGGAGCCAGGAAGGGGGAGCTGATGTTTGCCTCGCTTCTTTCACTGGTGGCTTATCTCTGCACAGGAACCAGCAGCAAACCAAACATTTAAGGAGACATGTCCAGTTAAAATAGGACTGGACAAGACAATTCAAAGAGAAAACATACCTGTCTTGACTCGACTCTCTGTGTTTCCTCTTCCTCTCATCTTTGGCTTCATCCCTTTCAGATGACTTGTGTTTAACTTTGTTACTGCCGCTACTCTTGTCTTTCTCCTCAAGTCTCTGTCGCTCTTTCTCCTTTTGCTTGTCTTTGTGGGCCTTACTGAGCCGGCCTGTTAGATGGGCAGAACAATGTCATTAGTTGCTGTATTGTTGGAGAAGGATGTGTGCTTCTGACCTATGGTTTTATTCTAGGAAGAAGGCACTTTAGAAGTTTGGGTTAAACTCTTTGGTTTCTATTTTGTTTTTGTTTTTTGCATAAAAGCTCAAATTTCTCAGCATAAGAGGATAAACTTGTTTACCCAGTATGCAGATGCATCATAATAAATTAGAATAAGACTGGAATGTTACCTTCTTTTAATCCACAAATTCTTGAACAGGCCTGAATTAACAATCCCCTCCAGAGTGGAGGTCTCCCAATTGTTTGTTTGGACTGCACAATATTAGCAAAACATATTTGATAATACTGGTGAATGCTGCAATAACATTATGACTTGCAATAAGTAAACAAATACTGAAACTAAACGGGTGTCCCCAGAAAAACTATCCAACTCCTAGTAATTGTTTAATAAGCTAATATTTATTGCATTCAAGCAGTTATTGCGTACAACGATAATTTTGTGATGTATTGTGCAGTTCTACTGCTTGTGTGCCTTTTCTTCCAACCACTTTTTCCTTCCACTACACTTCTCATTTCTCTCTACCACAATTTTTCCTTTCATTTAACTTTCCATTAATATGCTTTGTTACAGCCTTGTTAACAGCCTGCTACTTTAGCAATGACCTTTAGTACCCGTTTGTTGAGGTTGTCAGCAGTCTTCTACATGATAGTGTGTAGGCCATAACGTTTCTCTATTAAAACAATCATTTTTATTGGTGCTACTTAATATATATATATTTATATATATGGTCTACGAAAATTAGTTCCAGGGTTTCATTAGCTGTACACCATTACTATCAAAATCAACAGAAACAAAACAATTGCAAAATATAATTTTGTGTGAATTTATACGAGTTTCACTTTTGAATTTGATTTCTTGAAATTAATAAATGTTTTGGTCATTTTCTAAGTTATTGTGATGCACCTATAGTAAAGCTGGAAATGGCAGCTGTCAATATTCTCATTCTTTTTTTATGAAAAACAAAACATATCAAGAACAGTCAAACTACTCACTGAGGTCTTTGCTGTATTTTTCATATTCTTTCCTTCCGACCAGTTTAACTCCATACTGGCTGACTGTCACCGTCTTCCCGCCGATAGCAAGCTTGACTAAGACCCGAGCATTGTCTGCATCTACACCTTCAATCTGCCACACAGAAATAAAGAGCTATGAAACATTTCTTCTACAAATGAGTCAGCCAGAGGAAAGCTGGGTTCACTAAATAAATAAGAAGCTTTACTTTGCCGTAAAGTTCCTTATGGGCCCCTGATTCCACCAAAACACATCCTCCAGGAGCCATCACTAACTCCTCTTCTTTGGCTTGCTCCTCGCCTGGCTTCGGGGGACGCCGACGCTTGCTCGGCTCTAGATCCTTTATTGCTGAACGATCCGCTCCGAGGCCTAGCCCTTTTGGACGGAGCTGGTGTTCGATCGGCTTCACGTCTCTGAAGGCGACAGAGTTAAATCAATGAACAAAGACGTGGACATGTGCAGGATTTAAAACCAGCAGCAGGGAGACACACAGCTTCAGTTTTCTGAGCAGAATTACACATTTTAAACTAAGGAATGCAATGATTTGCAGTGAATAAAAATGTTGCATGAAAATCTAATTAAATGCTGACCATGGACGATCTAATCATTTTTAGAAAGTCAGCGTTTATTAATGGCTGACAAAGCTTTCCAAAAAAAACCTACAACAAAGACAAAGTTATGCAATACTTCAAACAATATTCAACTATAAATAAGTAAAATGAAGAACCAAATTAGAAAGGAAAATAAAGGTTTTACTATATACGCTGAATTAAATCATTGGTACACTCAGAGAAAGCAGAAACAAATCTGTACAAGTGGAAGGAGACAAAAAAACAACTGAATGGCTGTGATCTTCAAGCCCTGAGGCAGTTGCAATAAAAATAGAGATGAGTGTTGTGGAAATCTCTGCAAGCGCTCCGAAGCGATCCAGAACAGCATCAAAAGAGGACATTGTTTGTTGCCACATCTAGGAATACAAACACAAAACTGTACAATAAAACCAAAATATAAAAATGAATCAGCTTGATATTTTGTTTTTAATCACAGCTCCTGCATAATAACCTTGCTTGTTATCTTTGCACAATTCATAAATCAGCACTAATATTGGTACGGAGGTTTGGTAGTGATCGGAGCATGAGTAATTTAGTCATTAAAAACATCATTTCTGCTGCACAATAAATGGAGGTTTAGGTAAAGCGTGTGCTGCCATCCAGAAGACCTCATTTTCTGTAGAAACATCACATGGTAAAACTAGCGTCTGCATAGATCTGAACAGCAAGGCTCTGTAGCATCAGAGGACCGGACTGACCGGCCTGCATTCAGATATGATGCTCACTGCAGCAACAGCAACAAAAACTGGTACTTTATTAAAGAAACAAACTGTTTTGCTCTAAAAAATGCTGCTCCTATCTGCTGTTAGGGGTGCAGTGCAGAAGCAAACATTGGCCTTCACAAATAAGCATATATGAATGAAAAGAGACACAGATTTAATACACTGCCTTGTTACTAGGTTCACAGTTCTTAACATGAACAAATTCAAGCCCATAGTATTCAATATAAATTTTATACAAAAAATGGATAAAAAGATCCAAATGCTTTATATTAAAAGATACTGATTATTACAGTAGCTAGGCATGTGCCAGTTTATGATTTTATGGTATTGTAACGTTGAGTAAAAATATCTAAATCTTATTGCATCACTGTGTTTGGACAAAAATGTACAAATAAAAATACATAATGTGATCTGCAAAAAAGCATCAATTATTCAGATAATTGCATAAATAATCAAACATATTGATCACTACAGTTATAATAATGTTACTTAAAATATTTAAAAAAACACCACGTACTTCCAGTATTGGTTTTCAAGTTAACACGCCTATTATGCAGGATGTTATGCCTTTTACTGCAGTTTCAAAACAAGGTTATAGGGATGGGATGCTCTCTTTGAGCTTCCACACCAAAGTTGGGATTTTTGCAACTGCAAATATTTCCAAACAGCCAAATTTGTCTTTGTTGTATGAGTCGGAAAGGCATTTCAGCCAGCTGCTAAGCAGTACGCAGCAACAGGTGAAGAATGGAGCAGCTGGAGAAAATGCTATTTACTCCGGCCCATTCTCTGGCGGTGGTGGACAGGTGCAAACGCGCAGCAAACGGCTCTGAGTGCCACAAAGGCCGAAAACGTGCTGCAAACACATGACTGATGCAAACTCCAAAACACACAAACACAAAAATCCCTGCAAAAGAAAATTGCTGCAGTCACAGAAAATAGCCAGAAGAAGGAAAAATGCTGCAAATACAAAAACAGCAAATAGCAAGTTAAAAAAAAGCCGCAAACTCGCTCCACAAAACGAAAGTGCAGTAGACCAGTAGGGGGGAGTTGAACAACAAGTCATATGGGATCAGACCCTCAGTAAAGACACGATGCCCAGAAGAAACTTGTAGGGAAGAAAGAAAAAGGTACATTTTCCTTAATGTCTTTTTTAAGTATAAGGTCATAATATTTTACAAGCAGCTTTGTGAAGCAAGTTTGCAGATTTTCTTAATTTGCTGTTTTCATATTTGCATATTTTTTTTCTTTTGCCTCTGGCTATTTTCTGTGATTGCTGCGGTTTTCTAATGCATTGTTTTTCTGTTGCACTGATTTTTGTGTTTTGGAGTTGCATCATTCATGTGTTTACAGGGCGTTTTTCCCCTTTGTGGCACGTTTAGCTGTTTACTGAGCGTTTGCACCTGTCGGCCACCGTAGACATCTAATGGAAAGGATGTGAGATCATAGAAATCGTATGAAACAGCATTTCTGAGGTTTTGAAACTGTTTGAAACTTTGGTATACCCGATACTGATAACCGAACAAAGGATAGCAAAAATATATTTGTCGTCTTTAAAAAGAGTGACCAATATGTTTATATGGTTAACATAACATTTTGGTGGCTTTACACACGTTTGAAACAAGTCAGAGATAAAAGCAGCAAGAGGGTATTGCATTGTTCCTCTCAGAAAGAGTCAGAATTCATTTCCTGTTAGAGCTGCACAGTAGGAACATCTGAAAACTAGCCTTATACAACGTGTTCAAAATACATCTAAAAAACTGGTTTATTGATAATCAGACATGCCAACAATACCATTAACAGTTTGTGTGCCCTGTGCTGACCTATTATTGTACTTACCTAGACTATTGTGTATATTTATATTTTAATTGTTGTTATATATATATATATATATATATGTGTTATTTTTATGTTGCAGAGTTTTTTCTCTCCCCTGAGACTGCAGATGAAAAACAGCCTTTTTGCCAACTCTGATGCATTTGCAGCTAGGCTATCAATGTACAAAGTCCCTGTCAAATAGATCTATTCTGTAAAACTCAATATTTTCCTGCAATAATACAATAAAATACTGAAGTGCTAACCCTGGCAAGTTAGGTGCTGCAAAACGGATCCAATGTACATGCAGCCTGAAGGGTACATGTGTCGAAATTCTTAGTAATACTGTCTAGGCACACACTACATCGTAACACATATTTACTATTTTTAATCAGCTCGACTATCACAGTTTCAGTTTTGGTCTCCATTCACCTCCTTATTCCAGGTTCAAGAATCTAACCAGAGGAAGCATCTGGTTTGAATATGCAAAAAAAGATAGAGTGTGTAGCTAGCTACACAAAATATGCACAGGTGGCAGGTCAGAGTAACACCATACAAAAGAATTGTGGCCATTTCTAGCACTTATAAGCTCAGTCAGTCAGTCAGTCATTTTCTACCGCTTATTCCATAGTGGGTCGCGGGGGAGCTGGTGCCTATCTCCAGCAGTCTATGGGCGAGAGGTGGGGTACACCCTGGACAGGTCACCAGTCCATCACAGGGCAACACACAAACAACCAAGCACACACTCATTCATACACCTACGGGCAATTTAGAGTTACCAAATAACCTAACAGCATGTCTTTGGACTGTGGGAGGAAGCTGGAGTACCCGGTGAGAACCCACGCATGCACGGGGAGAACATGCAAACTCCATGCAGAAAGACCCCAGGCCAGGAATCGAACCCAGGACCTTCTTGCTGCAAGGCAACAGTGCTACCAACTGCGCCACCGTGCAGCCCAACTTATAAGCTCTTTCTTCAAAATTCAGGCACTTCTGAAACCTTAAAAACATCTAATTAAGTTTAAACTGTGAAGGTTGTTTCAAGGATTTCGAGCAGATCTGGTCACTTAAGCCCTTCACGGTTTCAGAACCAGCCAACTTTTGTGAGGTATGAAATGATGCCCCCCACAGTGGGAAGTGTCAATTCGTGCCTGCCAGGAAGATGTTTTACATCCGGTTTGCTAACCGATGATTTAAAGTAATTTTTTATATTCTACCTATAATCTATTGTAAAAAACATTGAGTTCAATAACTCCAATAAATACATAACATCACCTAGCAGAAGGTCACTTAGAATAATTGTAGTTTGATCAGATACAAATAGTAAAGTGAACATAAATCTTTCACTTACTGTTTAAATGTCCGTCCGATCCCCTCTCCTTTCTTCCAACCCATCCCTTTCAGCATAGCGAGCCCATAGGCCTCAACAGGAATGCTCTCATAGTCTGCCTCTGTCGACTAAAAACAATAATCAGCTAACGACAAATCAAGACCTATTAAACAGACAAGTAATAAACCGAGACAACATGGCCTCCATGAAGGCTTATTTAGAAGATTATGTAACCTTGGAGTTCTGAAACACAACAAAAGTGTTAGTAGCAACTGACAGAGAGAAGCAGTTTGTAATGTGGCTCTTACTCAGTCTTTTGTCCCCAGGCTGTCACACTCAGCTTGAGCTGACTACAGTCAAAAGGCTGATCTGAGCTGCCCCCACTCTCCCCACCCATCCCTGTCTCCACTGAAAGTTTTCCTCAGAGGATGGCCGGAAGCATCACAGGACACAGGAGAAGACATTAAAATGAGCTCGGAGCCACCGTGAGCCAGTTTGCCTCCTGACTCGTGTCTTGCCACTCAGATCTGAGGTGACTGAGCACAGACAGAACATACTGAGGAGACATTCGAGGCCACTTTTGAAAAGACACAAAGAGATCTGATTGGCTGCCCTCACGTCTCTGGGGAGAACGTTGATGTCTGTCTGCCACCGAGGCCTTACTGTACTGACAGTCATCTCTGCAACTGTATATGGATACAGCCATGTTACTTCACTCAGCACTTTCACACACTCAAATTTCAGCTGCCAGACTACTGTATGAGAGATTCTGTACTGTCAGGAATTTTCATGCACTCACTAAAATGCCTGCCTCAGAGATTCTATCGTGATGTTCACATCACGTTTTCATACTGTTTGAGGAAATCCTAATCAGCCTTAGATGGAACAAATTAGGAAACCGACTGAAGCTTTGTCTGCAGAAATGCAAACACTCCTCCAGTCTGTCCTGGGGAAGAAACAGCTGAGTCAAAAAAAGTGAAGGTCTCAATTAAGAGTTTCAACCCACCATATGGTCATAAAATATGGATCATGCATAAAAGAACAAGATCCTGAATACAAGTGGCTGAAATGAGCTTCCTTCTTAATGTTTCTGGACTTAGCCTTACAGATAGGGTGAGGAGCTTCATCACCCAGGGAGAGATCAGTGTAGAGGCGCTGCTCCTCTGCATCCAAAGGAATCGATCAGACGGGTTTGGTTTTTTTTTCATGCCTCATTCAAGGAGGCCCTGTTACAGATCAACTTGTTGAACGGACTATATTTCATTTACCGTTTAAATGTTCAGAATGAGCTGGAACGTTTTGTATTCAGCTGGGATTTCCCTCCTGGAATTGTTGGATGCATGCATGGATGGATGATAAACCTGAAAGTGATGCAGTTCTTTATTGTCTATTTCCCAAATGTGAAAGGCAGCGAAGTTGGGATTTTTAAGCAGAGAACTATAGAACTGAGAATAGATGCATAAATTCAACATTCTGCTTTTAAACAGATGTCTGGATATGGTTCCTGGAATAACAGAGAACTTATTTTGTCATTACGGTTTAAAACATTAACACAGTCTAATCAATGCACGTGTAATGTACATTTTAAATGGACTATAAAAATTCCCAGTTCATGTTCAGGTGCATGGGTCCTACACACTGTTCATGTCCAAACTCCACACTTTTCGGGACTCAAATTTCCGGAGTTCCCATCTCATGGTGTCCCATTTATGAAGTATGAATACAATATGGAAATTTTTTTTTTTTTTAAATAAGCTGAATACTACAGAGGTCAGGCTCTGAATCCAAAAACTGTAAAAACCACAGACTGGAAAATGATGTGCATAGATGGATGAACAGATGGATGAGAAATAATGTGAATTAAGAGATGAATGAATGAAAACCAGATGGATGGATTAATGAAAGAATTATTGGATGGGCAGCTTGACTGGGGTTGATGGACTAACAGGTGAATTAATGGGTGGATAAACTGCCAAACATATGTACAAATAAATTAAAGAACAGATGGATGGATGGAAACAAGATTTACACAAAGGGACAGGGAATAATTTCTGGATCTACAAATATGTTTTTATACGTTATTTTCATTTTCCATCCCGATTCCTTAATTTACAAATGCTTAAATCAAATTCAATTATGTCCCCTACTTACAGATTCAGGCCGCAGGTCCACCTTTACTTGGTCTCCATCCTCAAAGCCCTCCGGCACCTTGTTTTGCATCAGCAGAGGGATGGAGAGGTTGAGATTGCTGTCTGACTGAGGTCCATTCTGCCACAGGTCAAGCTGCCTCCGCGAATCTAAAAGCAAATGTTAGAGACTCATGAGGAGACTGATGCTCTCATTCATTCTCCACCTTAATGTTTTCCTCGCATGCTCACCTTCAATCAGTTCCTTCACAGCCTGAGACTCCACAGAATCCCCGTCCTGGTTCGGTGGCGCGGACTTCCCGTTCCCTTCCTCGCTCTGGCCCGATCGATCCGCCTTGTTCCAGCGGTTCTTCTGGATCAGGGGGATGATGAGCTCCTTGGGCTTCTCGGTTGGTTTTGAACTGCAAGGAAATGATAGTTAAAGACGTGGTAGAAAAAGAGTCCAACAACAGAGTTAGCAACGACTATTTTGGCTAAATGACGTTCTCACATAACCAGATAACGTCACGTTTCTAACGTAACCACCACGTAGACGATTTAATAGTAGCATTAGCACAATGAGCTTACCTCCGCAATTCATTCCTGTCAATTCCAGTCAAATAATCTCTTTCAACTTTAGCAGTCGCAGTGCCGCCGGTGGCCGGCTTAAGTTTACTGACTGTCTTAGTGAAACCAAATGACACCGCCGCCGTTTTTCTCTCTCCTTGGTCCTCTCCAAAAGCAGATTTGCTAGCACCTGTATCTTCTCCGTGCGACGCCATTATTGTTTGTAGAGGAAACGAACGAGAACAGTGCATTATGGGACTTGTGTATTTTCTAAATTTGAACATACTCCTCCTGCTTAACTTCACCACATATCCCATAATGCATCACGGGTACAGACATGCGTTGATTTTCTGTTCCCTTGCGGTTTTATCTTACTTCGGCAAAAATAATAATAATAAATAAAAAGTCGTATCGAAATGTTCAGATCTTTTTCAAATAGATTTTGCTATACATACAGATTCATTCAATAAATTGTAATAATTTTGAAAAGTTCTTTATTTCAATAACTCAGTTCCTTAAGTGAAACACATTATGTAGATAATTGCACCAGAACGATGTTTTCAAGCCGTTATTTCTATTAATTATGACAATTTTCCCCTTACAACTAATGAAAACATGACTTTTAAGATTAGAATATGACGTCAGAGCGATCATAAAAAACATTGGTTATACAGAAATGTGTGCTTAATAAAAAGTATTTTTAATACCTACTTAAATGTTGTTATTTTCAAAAGGTGGCTACATATAATCTGACTAAGCATCATCGAAAAGCATAGTCTAATTTATTGATTATGACTGTAAATTAACTTATCACTCAAATTCAATTTGTTTTTCAGATAAAATAAACACAGGTTTTGAAAAATGAAAATAGTGTGCTTTTGTGACATTTTTAAAATGATTTTATGGCTCTTTAAATAATCCTAAACCCTCATTTGAAGAGCAAATATAATTGCTTATTTTATGCTGCCATGATATCACCAAACAAAGCTCCAAGCGACTGCTGCCATCAAGGAGGGCAGTGCGTTGACTTGCCCTGGCAGTGGGCACCCCTAAACGTGCTTTTATTCAGACGGGACTGGACTATCTATGTTTCATCTTCCCTTGGGGAGAATGCCTGTTTGTCTCAAATATTGAACAAGGAAATATAAAATGTTATTAAAAAATTAGATGTAGTTTATTTAGTTGAGGAACCAAAGCTGCCCAACTGAAGAAATAAACTAAATGACTGAAGAATCCAGTCCTGCCAGAAACTTGACAGCCCCTAAATCAGCCATTCTGTGGACTTTAATGTCCTGTTAGACTAATCAGTTGTGTCCAAAATTCAACCACGAAGCTGTTTATTTACAAAGCTACATTTAATCAAATATAAGTGGGAGATTGTGTCTTTATATTATTTGTATATGTGTATTTGCCTGAATTACTGCATGGAGCTGATCAGCTGACTCTTCTGAAGTGTGAAGAAGTCCCAGGCTGCTTTTTTTTTTACGGTGTCCTGTCCGACAAGAAGCCCAGAACATTTACTTTCACAAGTGGAGCATTACGGCTAACGCTTTAATGCTCCGCTAGATATTTATAAAATAAACTTTATTAGAAACTGTTTTTGGGATTATTTCAAATGCAATGGACACGGAAAAGAAAAGGAAAAGAAGCAAGAAAAAGACACAGGTGGGGCAAAATGGAAAAAGGGAGAGAAGGAGAGAAGAATGAGGAGAGAAAGAAGGATGAAGAGAATACAATAACACCTTTTCTACATATGCAGAAACATATATAACAACAGGAATGTTACCGAAAAATGCACGGTACTAATGAATGCAAGATGTATTTAGTGGTAACTGCGGCTCGATATATAACATCCGTGTATCTGTCAACACCTGAAACTAAACACCTGTGGGTGTGTGAGTGCACTTGTGTTTATAAGGTTTCTCCGTAAAAATGTGTGATAGTGAGTGTGAGGAGTCACAGACCTGCTTCCCTGGACCTGAGACAGACACGAAGGAGATCTGAGCCACAGACATCCAAAGCCCCCCCCAGAGCACGGGAACCTGGGAACCACCCCAGAGGAGAGCAGTCGAGAGCCACACAGAAACCATCCAGCAGACCTGAGGGCACATCACTCCCCAAGCAGAGGCCTGAGGTGCTGGCCGGCCGGCCTGAAGCGAAGCCACATCCGCGGTCACCCCCCCCCCCTCTTGGAGGGTAGCCCAGAACAGGGGCTACACTACACTTCTTCCTTCCACCTAACTTTCCATTATTACCCTTGAATACAGCCCTGTATGAAAAACCAGCTTCTTTAGCAATTCATTTTTGAGGCTTACCTCCCTTTTGAAAGGTATCAGTGACTGTTTGCAGGACAACTGTCAAGTCATGGCCATACATAACCTTTAGTTTTACAAATTCTCGGAGAAACCATTTTCGGTTTTCATTCGCTGCATGCCATAATCATTCTAGCTAATAGAAGTAAAGGATTGAAATATATTAATTTCTGTGCGTGATTAAGCTATTTATGATGCTCACTTTTAGAAATAAATGTATTTATTATTAATATTTAAATTTTTTAAGATGCACATGCAGTTCTTATGTAAGTTTCGTGTTCTTTAAATACAAAATTCCCAGATATATGACGAAAACATCGCTTTATGTCAGTCAGTCACCTTTACCACTTGATTACATGGCCCAGTGCATATCATGTTTTGGGAAAAACTCAAGTTTTCATCTTGTTCTCACGCCTGTTAGTCCCGGAAGCAAAAATGAAGCAGAAAGCGATGCTGTTGATGCAGGTAGGTTTCAGATAGATAGACTGGGTTGGTGGGGGCGGTGTTTTAACTCTTTTTATTCTCCTCCCCCCTCTTTGCTCCAGAACTCCTTATAATAACCTTCTCATTTGATGTGTCATTGTTTCTATTCGGCCAGCGAACCTGTCAGGATCATCACCCTAATCGCATGTAGTAGTTTTATTCTATTTACCAAAAGCACCGTTTTCTGCAGTAATGCGTCTGGGAACAAGTTCAGGAGCATCTTTACTTTCCTCAAACTTAAAGCAGTCTTACTTGATATTTATGTTTTTTTTTTGTAATTTCGTCTACTTTTATTGCACCGAAATATACGCTTCAATACCTGGTGCGGTCTGGGAGAAATAAGGATCTGAGGCGGGGACAGCAAATATGGAGGTAAAATTGATTGTTCTGTAAATTGCACAAGTTAAAATAGCTCCTTCTGAGCAAGCCCATTCATCCTGCACGCTGTTTGCTCCCAACTGTGCAGCAGCTGCTCTAACATTATAAGCGGTGCTGTCAGATTTGCCTGATAGTGTGCATGCATGTTGTTTCCCTCTCTCTCCGCTCTCCCTCTCCACAAGATCACCACGGAGCTCTCAGAGCATCAGTAGCGTCCAAACATCCCGTCAGCCGCGCACATCGTGTCTGACTTTCTCTTTCTCTTGGGTTTGACTGCGGTGGTCGCCTCCCCTCATCATTTATCAGGACGCTCTGGTTGCTGCTGCTGCTGCTTTTTCAAACCGAGCGATTCGTCAAAATATTAAAGTGCTGGCTTGTTCTTTAACCTCAACAGGGTCAATGTATATAGACGCGTTCAAACGGATCCTCTTTGAAAGGCTGAACTGCCTAAAGAGAATGTGTGTGTGTCAGCGGCATGGCAGGTCAGTATTTTTCTTTTTTTATGACTAAATATGAGAAATATGATAATCTGTTGTGAGAAATCCAATTATACGTGTTTGTTTCCAAGTGAGGGAGTGTGTGACTGACAGCATGGTGTCTGTAGTGAGTTTGCTTCTGAAAAAAAGTCAGCCATGTTTGGGATGAGAGTTTCTTTTGCAGCTGATTTAGTTTGTGTATGTAGGCTACATGTAAGTGGTTTTGTTTAGTGAATTTGATATGGGTGATATGGCTCTCCACTCATGGCTGCACGACTTTGGGGTGGTGGGGGCGGTGGGGTCTCGTCACCAGCCCTTAGGTTATTATCAGTAGCACCTAGAAGAAGTTTTTATTGTTCATCTGCATGTCCACTCAGTAAAGGACTGGTTACCCTCCATGTTAAGCCTAGTAAAAGCGGTTTAGGACAATCAGGCTGTAGAAAGCAGGTCTGATTTAAAACTTTTTTACACTGTTATTGGGAATCTTGACTGCATTTGATCATCTTTTACTTAAAATGTAAAAAACCCGAACTGAATTTTTTAATGGTAAACTGAGATTATTTGAAGCACAATAAAAAATATTTAGATGTGAAAACACACACTACCTGAAATTATTCTCCAGACCTCCCTGTTAGCACTGTCTATCTCCCACGTCAACTTTATGGGTTGTTGCTTGAAAAAACATGACCACTTGCTTAAAACCTATAGATAAGGTAATCTGAGTTGTATCTTAACCCTTTAAATACATTAGTAGAAAGTTGAATGGAAAGAAAAAAATCTGGTTAAAAAGAGGTTCTTAAGCAGCAAGGATAACCTGGTAAATATCAAGTATAGCATAGCTGTTCTTGATTGGCCAGCTAACTCCTGAAGCCCAAAGAGAGTTAATGGAGTTTGTCTGCAGGAAGATGAGCGACAGCAAACCTGACAATGCAGATGAGCTGAAGGCCACTATGAAAGCAACCTATGCTGATCAAATCCATGCTGTTGGTTCCATGCCGCATTCATGCAAGAATTCATGCAAAAGGACCACCAATATTTTTGGATTGCATATACGGTGCAGTACATGGACATAATTTTTAGTAGGCTGATTTTTCTATCTGAAAAATCATTTTTCTTTGATCTTGTGCAATAACGTAGAATATCACAGAAAAGTTCATTTATTTCAGTAACTAAATTCAATAAGTGAAACACATTATACAGATTATTACACACAGACGCCTGTTTTTCAAACCTTTATTTCCATTGATTATAATAATTCTGGTTTACAGCTAATGAAACTACAACATTTAATATATTGGAAGATTATATTATTACATCAGACCAATAAAAACATTTTAATATAGAAATATAGGCCTGTGGAAATTAAATTGTTTAATAATTGCTTAAAGGTTGGTATTTACAAAAGGTGTTCTTATTCTGACAAATGAGCCTTTTCAAAATTTTGACAATATTCCATTATTTGCTGTGTTGTACCTGAGTTGTAATTTTCTGAGAAACAGATTTGAAAAGGAACAAAAAAAAAAAAATCATCTGTTGAAACACATAGAAGTTGTATTTTCAATGTGTTATTGTTACACAGGAACCCTATAATGATAATAATAATATTAATAAAGGCCTTTATTATTTTGAAAGCACTGTTTGAGAAACATGTTTTCTGAATGATATAAAGAAGGCAGCACAGCCATAAAAAAAAAAAAAAATTAAGTGACAGTATCAGCTGAAAAGATGAAAGGAATTTAAAAATTTTGATTTGTAGTTGACACAAAATTGAAGCTAACTCAATGCTACAAGCATTGAGAAAACAATCTATATATATATAAAGGGTGTTATAGGGCTCATAGGAAGGGGCACATCCTTTGTTTAAGGGGCACCATTTGTTTAAGAACTGTCCCTGATTGTGTTAGTGCATCTGAATGCTTTAACAGCTTGTGTGACTTTTCTAATCCCTTTCCTATTTTTGTTTTAAATTTCCAATCTCCTCCACAAATGACCTTAATGAAACCTAAACAGAAGCCTTTGTTCAAAACACCTGCTCCCATACATCCAGTAATAACTCACACATTCAAATGTACTCTGTACTTCACAGCCAGGTGTGTGTGCATGCACAAGAGCCTTGCAGCACTTTCAGTGTGACAGTGTGGTGTGTGTGTGTGTGTCGCTGTTGGTTTAGGGTGTGTCTTGGTTTGAAACCAGGAGCTTGTTCCAAAATGATGCATGCCAGACCCTGACCTGTTCGTGCATGGGCAATGCTCTGAATTTCAAGCACATTCAAGGTATTGCCACTAATAAAATGTAATTCATTTATCTGTGAAGGAGATATATGTGATTTTGAATTGTTATTACATGCAGCTCTCATCCTTCTCACACGTCTTGTTCTATGAGCTTAGCCACTGCTGTTACTTTAGCAGTGGCTGAACCTCTGGCTTTTATTCTCTGTTTGCCTTCTGCCTCATTCCAGCTCTCAGCCCAAGTTTGAGCCACTAGTAAGTGGAAATTCATGTTGGCGTATAACCACGACTCCCCTTTTTACTGCTAACAAGAGGGGAGGATGAAGTGAGGGGCACATCCTGTCTGTCGTAGTAATGCGTGTCATCTGGGAGTTGTTGATTGTCTAATTATGTTTCTCCTGCGTCCTTCGGCATCATGCATATTCATGCTGCTGTTTTGTGGTGAGGTGAAAGCATGCAGGTGTGTGTGTCTGTGTGGTGTGTGTAAGGTAGTTTACCCTTGACAGTGCAGGTCTACGCTGGCACATTCTCCCATCTGTGGTCTAAACCTTTGCTCCCAGCCACTGCATTTGAATTCTGCAGTTGTAGCTTGCTCTATTCTTAGTTCTCAACTCTTTGTGTGCAGTCTGGTATAAAAACAAAAACAACAGCAACACATCTAAGCCAGAAGCGTGGCCCATGTGCAACCCTATTTAGAGACTGTTTTGATCAACTGAAGCATTAACATTAAGTGGTTTACTCTAACTTTGCATGCAGATCAGCAACTATTCAGTAACCAGGCATGGAGTTGCAGCTTTCACACACTCATCTTTGAAATAACAAGGAGGCAATGAGTGTATCCTTGAGTAAGATCTGAGTTGGACAACTGGGATCAATATCAGGAGGAGGGACAGGCAGCAGGAGCAGGAGAGGGTCACCTTCATCTATCCCTACTGAATCAGCAGTATCTTTCCTACTCACACACAACCACACGTGCACGCTCAAAGGCCTGCTTAGGTTACAAAACTATGACCTCACAAAAACGCTCATTATAGAAAGCTGAATCTTTTCCCCATTCACTTGTGAATTATTATTTTGTTATTATGATATCAGCTGTTCTTTTATGTGGTTACAGCATCCCTCCATGTGTTTATTCTCTTCTGTTTTTCCTCCCGGACTGGATCTATTTTCTGTTTTATTCACCTTTAATTTTTCTAATCTCTCTCTCTTGCTGTGTTCGCCTATCCCTGCCTCCCTTATCCATCAGACAGTCAAGGAGCCGATCTGCTCTGTTTAATTAAAACGCCACCTCGTCCTGATGAGAGCTAATCTGGGATCTCAGTGAGTGGTGTAACGCATTTAGTTACTCAACAAAAGTACTCACACCCCTTGAACTTTTTTGCAATTTGACTCATTATTACAACCACAAATATTGTATTTCATTGGGATTTTATTTGATTTATCAACATAAAATTGTGACTAATTCTTAGGTGGAAGGAAAATAACACATGGTTTTCAATTTTTCTTTTTCACAAAAAAGTCTGAAAGGAGTGGATTTATTTATATTCAGACCCCTGAGTAAGTATTTTGTGGAAGCAAGCCTTTTTTGGCATGTGTGTACCACTTTTGCACATCTAAAGCCTCAGAGTCTAGACTTGGACCTGGGAACTCTAACACATGAATATGCTTTTATCTGAACAATTCCTTTGTAGCTCTGGCTGTATGTTCCCAAAGGATCGCTCTGTATTTAGCTCATACCAAATTCTCCTGAACTGCTTAAAAGAGGCATCTTCACAGCATAATGTCATCACCAACGTGCTACACAATGGGGATGATGTGTTCAGGGTGATGTTCAGTATTGGTTTTTTGCCTTGCAAAGTATTTTGCATGTTAGTCAAAAAGTTTAATTTTGATCTTATCTGGCCACAATCTTCCACATGTTTTCTTTGACTGTGCTTATTCGCCCTTCTTTCTAATGCCACCCTGGGCAACTGCCCATGTGGCCCATATCAACAGCCATCACCATCTTAGTTGGACGGCCATGATTTCATAGGTATGCAATGGTGTCAGAGTCTTTCTGCTTATCTGTGAGAAGTTGAAAGCTGGGATGTAGTTTTATAACCTATCCCTGTTTTAAACCTCTCCACAACTTTATTCCTGACCAGATGTGTGAGGCAGCTGTATATATTTAAGATTAAATTACAAACAATTACACTTTATTAACTAATTAGGTATTTTTAAAGGCGATAAGTTAAAAATGTTTTTAGGGTTATCAGAGTAAAGGGGAATAGATACAAATACATTCCACACTTTCAGTTTTTTATTTGAAAAAAATAAAATAAAAAAAACATTTTTCATTTTCTTCACTATATAAAATCCCAATAAAATACATTGCAGTTTGTGGTTGTGATGAGACAAAATGAGTTCAAGGGGTAGGAATACTTTGTGAGGCTCTGTAGAAAATGACCTGTTGTCACAGCGGTTTTCTGCAAAAAAAAAATAGAGGTGTACACAATACTATGCTGCATTGCCCCCTGCCTTGACCTTGATCCCCTGACTCTAAATATACAGTTTCCCCAGAGGGAGCATCAGTAGGCTGGTGTTATCCTTCCAGGTGTGTCTGAGAACATTTGCGCTCATCATTGATTAAATCTTTTTGTGGTCAACACCAGAGCAGCTTTAGTTGATGTTAAGGTAAATCACACACTATTGTAGAAGGGGAATATGGAGTTCAACGAATGTACTTTTTATTTCATGTGCTTGAGACTTATCTGCTTTTTATCTTCTGATTAAATGTGTTAGCGAGCAAAATGCCTCTGTAAGTGACAGAAAGGGGATATTTTTGTGTGTTCCTCAGCTCACACATGTTTAATCTTTTTTTTTTCTAAATCTGTCTATGCTATCTGTTTTGTGTTGAGCAGTCCCGTGCCCTAGATTTGAAAGTGAGCGCGCATCAGTGAGGTTTACAACACCCCATGTTGCTTGTGCGTTCCAGTGTTAATGTTGGGAGGAAGATGTCAGAGCATGCATATAAAAGGAGACGTTAACGCATTGGGAGAGTTCTCTGGATTTTCTTTTTCATCTGATTGCCTCGCCACTAGTTTTTCATTTTAAATGAATTTAGGACCTCTGGTTATTTAAGATGCTTTACTTGGCTGACCCTATGAACTAACAGAGAAAAATGTTGTAGGATTAGCAGCAGAGTGTTTCATCACAAGTTTCAGTGACCAGAGGACCTTCGTTCAGTGTTAGGAAGGTTTAAAGAAAATATATATTGTTGTGATTATGAATCTGAATATATTATTTAATATTCATATTTTATCAAATAATATTTCGGTCTGTTAAGGGTTGTCCTGTGAATACCAGCCAAGTAAGGCGATCTCTGACATTATTGAACAGCAAAACTCTGCACACACATGGAATGAATTCACACAATTTCTTAAAATACAAGAATTTATTAGCAAAAATAAGTCAACTCAAAGTCTAACATATTTCAATCAACAAACTCTTTACTATGTTAAAACAATCCAACTAAACTACCAAGCAGAATTAAAGAATAACGAAGACCAATGGGCTATGTACAATATAAACAAGTTGATTAAAGACGATTGAAAATCATGACTGAAGGAGTGATGCAACATTACCATGCAATGTTTATGTTTGAGAACCAAGGATTATCTTGAAGAATCTGGAAATGAAGTTAAGTTAGTCTTGGAACCAACTTGGCAATAATCAGTATACCTTTAGACAACCATTCACAATGCAAGATCAGATAAAATATTATTTTAATGAAATAATGTTTTAAAGAATGATCTGAATAAAACCAACCTTCTGGATGACTATTTCTCAACGGGGTCTCATTAAGCTCCCTTTGTTTATTAAAATAATATTTAAAGAAATATTATTAAGGGAATATTTTGGAAAAGAGCCAAACCTTTCTGGAGAAATGGGGCTTAATGGTGTTTCATTAGCTATTAGCAGTTAAAGCTAACAAAAAAGTTTATAGCTTAGCACCAGAATCAAACACACGCCTTTAAAATACCGTTAATAAAAGGGTTCAAATGCATAAGCGCGGACGGCGCGTTATGATCAATCTTCTGTTTAAAATCACCCTTCAAGTAAAGTTTGTCTTAACTTTAAATACATACAAAGAACACAAAACTGAGCACGTGTGTAGCAGATAGCCTGCTAGCACTAAGATAGCTGAGTTCAACACAAACAAAACCAAACTTCATTAAATGACAAACGTTCAGATCATAAATCTTTCCCTATTACTCTGCCCAAACCCTAACCTTGTATGAACCATGCTGAGGAGTTGTCCGGGCGACGACGAAGTTTGACAAAACATCCACTTTGAACGAAGGTTAGCTTCGACCAAGCTGCACGTTACCACAGCGATGCGGTCTCTGTTGTCCTCTTTCCAGACTGGGAAAACCGCTCCACTCGGCTTTATAAAGACCGCGTCTCTGCAGGGAATTCTCTGGAACACCATTTGCTTCTGCAGGCCTCAGAGAGAAAGTCAAGCAATGCTTATACCTTAATTTCCCTTTTATATGAATGAATACCGGATACACAAACAGTATTTCATCCATACTTAACTCAGTGCATATTTAACTCAGTGCATATTTAACTCAGTGCATATGATCGATGATCGTATGACACCCTTGGATCCAGTTTGAAGAGTTAATGTCTGTTTGCCAGCAAAGAGACATTAGCACGCTGGGTCTCCCTGTCCAGGTCCCTGTGTGACCCACGTAGAAGAGAAAGACTTGTGGGAGAAGTGGGAGTTTTATACGGGCAGTTGCCTCATGGGAAATCCGCTGTTAACCCCCTTCCTCTTCTGAAGTTGTGCTGGAAGTCGGTTAAATGCAATTTATTTTGAAAGTTCCAGAAAAGTCTGTACAGGAGTTTTCATGTTGCAATCCATGGCTGTGGTCCCAACAATATTTTTCCCATATTATTATTTTTCCTAGAATGTCTTCCCTGCCAATTAAACCTTCAATCTGAGAGATTTAATGCATCAAATAATGTATCTTCATATTTCAGCTATTTATTAAACATTGTAAAATACTTTCAAAATTACAACTGAGAAAAGATCCATCTATTTATTTATACCTGCTTCTCCTGGACTGTGGAAGGAAGCCAGAGTACCCAGAGAGAACCCACACATGCAAGGGGAGAACATGCAAACTTCATGCAGAAAGACCCCTGGGCGGGAGTCGAACGAACCCGGCCAGGCATGCTGCAAGGCAAGAGGGCTTCCAACTGCGCTACTGTGTTTTTATCATCATATATATATTATAAAATGTGTTATTAATGTGATATTAAAGATAATGCATCTGTAAAGAGAAGTCCAGCATATTTCAGTCAATTTCAGTTTTGTTTGAAAGCTCAACAATATTTAAAAACTTGACAATTTCTGAGACTGTCACCAAATAATTTCAAAGCAATTTAATTCAGTTCAGTTCAGCTCAATTCAGTGCATGTAAATGGTTAAATTGGTACATTGTGTCTATCTTGTTTAGCAAGTTGCCTAGTAGTTTATGAAGAGCATATTTGGTCAGTCTTTGCAATTAAATGCTTGCTTATGTCAGGTATCTGTTAAAAATGTATATTGTGCAACTAACAAAAATGCAAACTGCAAATGATGCAATTGTGTTTAACCTTGGATTGGGAGCAGGGTCTCACTTTAATCACACCTCTAACAACACAACAGTCTATACCTGACTCACTTGTTCAGCACTGTTCTTCATGTTCACTCAAACACCAACCTGCCTCACTCTTAACTCTTCATCGCTTCATGCTTAATCCCTCTTATAATCTCTCATCCCTATCTCTATCCTCATCCCCCTCTTCCTTATTCCTGCAACCATTTCATTCCTCATTAAATTTATCCCTCTCATACCGCTTATTCCTCCCATCTCTCACTTATTCTCATTCCTCTTAACCTCAGTCCATCAACCCTCTCATTCATTATTCAATCTTATCTATTATCCCTCTTGTCCCTATTCCATCATCCTTCTCATCTCTCATTCAGTCCCATTGATTATCTTCCTCATTAATCATCCCACTCATCCATCATTTTGTCACCTCCCTCTCATCTCTGCTTCCTCACTCCTTTCATTCATCACCCTGTATTACTCTTATTACTGTTCTTTCATTCCTTTTGTCAATATAACTCAATCTCTCCCATCTATCATTTAACCTTTATTCCTCATTCTTCATACAATCTCATCCGTATTATAACTATTACTTTATCCCTCCCAGTGATTACTCCCTTATTTCCTCTTACATCTCATTTAGTAATGTCACTCTTATCCCGATTACCTCATCTCTCTCATCCCTATTCACTGTTATTCCTCTTATCCTTATTCAGCTCTGTCATCCGTCATCACTCTCATCTTTCCTTGTCCCCATACCCTCCTTCATCCCTTCTTCAATCTCAACCCTTTCCATTATCCCTCTTATCTCTATTACCTCATTCCTCTTATCTCTCAATTAATTAAATCCCTCTTCTTTACCAGTTTCTCTTATACCTTGTATCCATTATTTAACAAATCCACCCTTTCCCCAATTACTAACATCATTCTCATTCCCAACCCCTCATCGATGATCAGCCTCATCTCTATTCCCTCATCCTTCTGTTCCTCAATAAATCTCACCCCTCTATTTTCTTATCCCATTGATCCTTCATTAATCTTTGCTCTTTTTCTTTTTCAAATACCTCATTCATCACTCATACCTCCTCTCATTCTACCCTTATAATCTCTCATCCCTATCTCCACCCTCATCCCCCTCTTCCTTGTTCCTGCAACCATTCCATTCCTCATTTATTTCCGTCCCTCAAACCAGTATCACTTTATCCTTCTCATTCCAACCATCCCCCCCAATCCCTCTCATCTTCCTCATTCTTTCATACCGCTATTCATCCATTAGCCACTAATCATTCTTCTGTGTGATTAGTAGCATCCGGGGAGCCCCCACTCTGAGCCTCCATCTCTAAAGACTGCAGCATCAAATCTCCCAACATTCTCTTCCATAAATCTTTGAATCCACACTGTTGTGGTGTGGTCCCTGCTGGTGAGCGGTAATGTAAGCACAGATTTGTTTCTATTAATATATTCAACATCCTATAACACTTGAGTGTTTGATTTAAAGTCACCATGATTAGCCAGTTAATCCAGAAGTAAATCAATTTCTTTTTGTAACTGTATAAAAATTATTTATGGTATATATTCATACCTAAAAGAATACCAGTCCTTTTCAATTGTTTATTCACTGCCAGTATTCGCTGAGGGACAAATGAAGCCTTCGAAATTCTGGTCACACTTTAACTGACAAACCACACAGTCAGTCCATCAATATCCACCACAATTCACATTTAGGAAAGACAGCTTTTCACTGCATTGAGCCTTCAGAGCACAAGCATAAAATACAAAAAGGCTTACAGAAAATTAAAGAGCACTCTAGCTGAGCCAATTGATTTTGGTTTATTACTGAAGACTTCATTTAGAAGATAAATAATACACAGTGTCCTGAAAACGTATTTTTTCCTTACAGATTTCTTGTGTGTATATCTTTGGTTGATTATCTTTGAATGTTTCAGGTCATCAAACAAACAGTTTTCCTATGATGATTTCATTTGAATTAAGAGAAACAAGCTATGCAAAGCAACCTTGCCCAGTGTGAAAATGTAAATGCCCCCCTTGTTAAATTAACTTTTAGGTTCATTGTCAGTTGCTAAACCCCAGTCTGATTACTGCCAGAACCTGTTGAAACTGTGTGACAACACGAAATGATCATGCCCAGATCTAAACAATTTCAAGAACCAAAAAGAAACAAAGTCATTGACATTTATAAGTCTGGGCACAGAGCAATTTCAAAGGATTTATGACTCCAGCAAACCACAGTGAGGTTACAAAAGAACCCTAAACAACATCTAAAAAACTGCAGACGTCACTTGAGGTACATCCTTTTACACTTGTCATAAAACTAACACAGCATTTTAGAGAGAGATCATACTGACAGTCAAACACGGTGGTGGTAGCGGGATGGTTTGTGGTGGCTTTGCTGCTTCAGGACCTGGACAACTAACTGTAATTCATGGCACCATGAATTCTGCTCTCTAGCTGAGAATCCTCCTGGAGAATCTTCGATCGTCTGTTTGTGAGATTAAGCTCAGGCACACTTGGGCTAAGCAGCAGAAGAATAATCTGAAATGCATACGCAAGTCCACCTCTGACTGGCTCAAAACTGACCAAATTAAAAGCTTTGAAGTGATCTAGTCAAAGTCTCGACTCGAATCTAGCTGTAATTTTATGACATAACTTTGAAAAAAGGCAATTCATTATAAACAATTCTAATAATTTCTGCTAGGAAGAGTAGGCCAAAATTCCTCCCCAGCTATGTAAAAGTCTCATTGCCAGTTTTTGTAAGTCCATTATGGCAGCTGTTTCTGCCAAGGGTGGTACAACCAGTTAGTAGGATTAGGGGGCAATTATGTTTTTTTACATAGCGCCATATGCGTTTGGATACCTTAGTCCCTTAATAAATAAAATTACTTTTTGAGAAATGCATCTTGTATCAGGCTGATACAACAATTTATTTAATGATCTGAAAATTTCTGACAGAAACGTAAACACTGTAAGGGGACATAAACTTTATCACAGCACTGTATCAACAACAGAGAAAGGTCACAGCTCCAACATTCATGATCCACAGATTATAATCCACTTGTTATCATACTGAGGTGGCAATAGTAAATGTTTTAAGAGACATTTGTCTTAACCATTTTGCTTCTAAGACTTCTTTCTTGGTTTTACTGGATCTCAGTGCTTTGTTTAAAACAGGTGACATTAAGGTGCATGGGTTTTCTAACAGTGTTTTAGATTGGTTAAAAGTTTATTTGGCAAATTGGGACTGTTTTTTGTCATTTGGCAATTATAAATCCGAGCGAGGAAGGATCACATGTGGGGGTTCCTTAATATCACTGAGAAGATGGGTCAGAACTTCCTCAAACCTAATGCAAAGGAGACAGCCTTTGCTTTTGGTCTCAAACAAGAATGCATGGGTGAAGGTCAGCACTCAACCAGTATCAATGATTATGGACTAAGACCTACATTCAACATCCACTGCCTACGACCACAAGCATTGCCAGAGAGAAGGGTTGCCTATCAAGAAAGGACACAGAAAAACCCTTTGAATTCTTTTGTTTTCAGCATGTTAGATTATTGTATTGGTGTCTTCAATGGTCACTGTAAATAGATCAATCAGGCAGCTGAGGCTTAATCAAAAAAATGCTCCTGCCAGAGTCCTGACCAACAACAGGAAAATTGATAATATTACACCAGTCTTCAAATGCCTGCACTGGCTTTCTGCTTGTAAAAATATAGATTTTAATGTCTTTGGCGTACACTGAATGTTTTTTGGCCTAAATGGCCTTATGAACCACCAACAGCCCTCAGGTAAACAGCAACCAGTTTACTCAGTGTTACCACGACCAGAACTAAACAAGTGGAGGCCGGAGAAAACTGTTGACTTCTTTGATTCAGGACCGAAACATTGCTGTTTACTGTAACTTTCCCATGAAAGTCAAAGGTTACTTGATTTGTTTCTTTTTTTATCATGTCGTTGCTATTTAATTGTTTTAAATTTTTGTGTTGTTTAAGTGTTACTTTTAACCTCTATTGCTTCTGATGTAATTTTATTACCTTATTTATTTTCCTCTAAAGTGCGTTTATTCATGAATTGATAAACTAACTTGCCTTACCCTACCCAGAAACATATTTTTTTACATAAACAAGAAGAATTACACAAACAGACTGAGTAAAACAAGGTTTTATTGGAGCAACTTTCACAGCAAAATCTGATTGTGTTAAAGGTTTTCTCACCTTTGCCAAAGTTGTTAAAACTCAGCTGCGGTCAAAGCCGATTATGTCAGGGAGTGATCTACAAGCTGAGAGTTGGCTTTGATGAGGATGAGGCTCGGCATCTAGATAGACATCAGGAACATGTGGAGAGTCACGAGAGCTGACAGTCGTAGCTTTCTTCTTCCAGCCAGACACATTTTATTGATAATAGGGAAAAGGATAAAAAGATGTCTGTGCATTGAAAACCACACAAGTCACAAGGAAAACAGTCTTAAAAGACAACTATTGAACAGAATCAGAAGTTTGTTTTCTAGTCACCCATCTTCCCTGTAAGAGTAATTAAATAAAAACAGCCTTTCATTTTTATTGCCTTGGCTCAAGCCCAGCTAAGCATGCTACTTCCTGGCAGGCGGTGGATTTGTGAGTCCTCTGGATTTATAACAGTCTGAGACAGTAATTGTACATCTCAATAGCTATTTCTTCTTCTTAAATAATTGGGAGCAAAAATGTAATTAGAAAGTGGGTTGATTTCCATGTATTTCTAATAAAAGAGTGTGCACTTTAGACTTTATCTTGAAATAAATATTTCAGAGGAAACAGTTGTTTTTACAGCCCTGCTGGAACTAATTTAAACAAAGCAATTCCATTATTCATTTATCTTAATAAATGTGTATTGCTTATACCTTTTTTACTGCTTGAATATGTCTTTAAGGGAAATCATATGGCCCAGTGTCAAAACCTCTTCCGTCTTGTTTCAGCTTTCATGCTTCAAGATGACATTGATATATTAAGCTTAATGGGAAAGTTAATTTCTGTAACTTTTTAATAAATCAGCAATCCCCCCCAGATACTGCCTGAAATAACTGCTTGTTTATTTTTTGTGTAATAAAGATATTTCTCTCATGAGCTGCTGGTATTGAAGGGGCCCCAACTGTTTTAGAATAATCACTGCAGAGATTATAACTGCATACAGTATGGTTCAAAGGTATTCACACCCCTTAAACCTTTATAACATTTTGTCAAATTACAACCTCAGTGTATTCCACTGGGATTTTATGTGATAGATTAACAAAATAGTTAGGGTTAGAGTTAAACTTTTTTGTAAATAAAAACATAAGGAAAGTTTGGCAAAAATTTGTATTCAGCCCTCCTGAGTCTTTGTAGACCCACAATTAGCTGCAATTACAGCTTTCTGGAGGAAAGCCACAGGATGATGCTGCCACCGCCATGTTTCAGGGGATGTTTAACACCAAACTTAATATTTTGCACATACGCTCTGGTCTCCTCTTACTAGAGCACCTTTTTTTCCACATATTTGCTGTGTCCTTGGCCTCTGACAAACTGTGAATGGGATTTCCTATGGCTTTTCTGCAACTATGACTTTCTTCATGCCACTCTTCTATGAAGACTGGAGACTAGATTTCCTGTCAAGGGATTTCTCCACCTGAGCTGTGAATCTCTGAAGCTCCTCCAGAGTTACTATAGTTATCTCATGGCTGGTTCTCTAATTAATGCTCTACTTGTCCAGCCTGGGAAGGAATGTCTACAGTTTAGGTGAACAGCAGTGTTATTGAAGATTTGCAGTTGAACAGTTCTCTGTAAAATCTTAGGGATACTATTTTGGAAATGAACCCTGGATAAAGTTCTCCACAGCTGTGTCCATGACCAGTCTGATGTTTTGCTTCCTCTTTTGGCTGCATTATAGGGTGTTCACTATCGTCTCTAACAAACCTCTGATCCCTTCACAAGACAGCTGGATTTTTACTGAGATAAAATTAGTTACAGGTGGACTCTGTTAACTGATTAAGAGCCTTCCGAAGGCAGTTGGTTGGACTTGATTTTATTTATGGGTATCAGAATAAAGGGAGCAAAATAAAGAAGAAGAGTAGCCCTCCGAGTAAAATGTGTGTGTGTTTCACTTTGGTTTGCCATTACAGTGGAGGGCCATGGTTAGGATCTGTAAAGATCTTGAGCATGTTGCCGATGGTGAAGAAACCAGGTAACACGACACGTGCTTGTCAGCTCTTTTCTGACCTAAAGGACACAAATCTCAATGCAGCATTCTTTTTATAGGGTTGGAAATCTTGAAATCCTATATTGTGCTCCCCTAACTTATGACTGTAATTCATGTGATTCATATACAGTTTGTTATTTTTAGTCACGCTTATAGTTTGGCTTGATAAAGACAGTAATGTTGCTTTGTTGACTCCTTGGCATTAAAAATATCCATGCTGAAATATTTATTCATCATCGTGTATTTACCTCTACACCAGTATTTGGTCCAACGAAGAAAAAAATGGTCTCTTTATAGATATTAGTCCTAATAGACTTTGTCATTTTTTTGGAATGCAATTAAAAATGAAGATGACTCATTCTGAGCTTTGGGCCATATTCTAATTTATACCCACTGAATCATCTTCTCAGATTTGTACTTTTTCAGCTATACTGACATGCAGTGGTGGTCTGTGTCTGTACCAGCCAGTGGCACTGGACAGTTAAAGCAGACCTGGGTTTTACACAGGTGTCAGACCTCTTTCGGTTCTGATTTAAAAGGCAACCTGTAAATAACAGACGTTTATAAGAAGTTCAGATAAAAATGTGATTTCAGTAACTGGTTTTGGAAGACGTGTTTTGAAGCCTTGGGTTTGGCATTTGTAGATCAGCATATTATTTGTTTTTTGTTTTTTTTTTGGTCCAAGAGAAGAAAAAGGGTTGGAGTGTTGGTGCCCTGGTTCACAAGTAAACAAATGAGAGGGTCTTCTGTGCCTGCAGCAGTCAGATACTTTAGTACCCACTGTTTTAATTCAAGATGTGCCTTTTTGGTTTGGCTTCTAGCTGACTGTGTATAACTGAGTTATTCATGAATAAACAAATTTTATCTTAAGGTCTTCTGAACAATTATTGCACATAGTTTGGCTTTATGTTAATTTTGAATAACTATAAAGAATCTATCAGTGGGTTTTTATACCAACTGCTCAAATTAAATATAAACTTAAGTTAACTTTTATTTTATTTAGTTATTTATTTATTATAAATTTTTATTGTGTGATCATACATTTAAAACTCTTCGCAGAATTTTAAGATCTTTGCTTTTTGTCATTTTGTCACCTTTAGTGCTGTTAGTGGTGTTTTTCTATTTGGATCAATAAATGTCACGGAGTGACATTTTGGACTTTGTTTTATGGTTTCTTGTGATTTATTTTGTTTAGATGTTTCCATTTTGGTTTTTGTATCATGTTTTTTTTTTTCTCCCTCTTCTGCCTCCTAGTGTTTACTTCTTAAGTTCTTTTATGGTTGTTTTCTTATTACTTTGTATGGTTTATTATTATTATTATTATTGTAATTATTATAGTTCTTGATCTTCCCTGGATTCTCTACTTTTATTTCTCTATAGTATCTTTGCGTTTAATTGTGTTTTATTATTTGTTCCTTTGCACTCTTCTTGTTAACTAGTTTATTTTCTGTTTCCTTTCCAGTTAATTCAGTCAGTGTGGTTAGGTTTATTTACTTTTGTATTCAGGTTTTCTTTATGGGTTCTTTGTTTGTTCTTAGGTTGTTATTGTTGTTCCTATGTTCCCTCTAGTTTCTCTGTTTACTTTAGTCATGATTATTCTAGTTTTCTTATTCCCCATTTGATGAATTATCTTTGTCTATAGGTTTGCTTGGTCTGTGTTTCTGTTTATTGTTTATTAGTTACTTTGCCCATCCTCAGTCTTTGTATTTGTTTCACCTGTTCCTCCTGCCTCGTCACACCTGTTTTCTGTTTTCTCTGATTACCTGCCCTTTGTTATCACTCAGTATATTAGTTGGTTTTGTGTCATTGTTTGTTGCTGGTTCCTTGTGTTTGTCATACCCCGTTCTCAACCCACGTATTTGTGCTGAGTTTTTTCCATGTGCCTGCAGAACCTCTTGTAAGTTTTTGGATCAGGACTTTGTTTGTATCTGCAGTGCCTTGTTTGGTTTCTTTTGAAAACCTCTGGAAATAAAGCTAAAACCTTTTACAACATGCTGCCGCCCAGCTCTTGCCTGCACTTTGGTCCGCCCTCAAACCACACTATGACAATAAAGTCATCTTGTCTCAATTTTGAAAATTTAATTTGGACGCTTTTGGTGGTTGTTGTTCAGCCAGGAAGAGTTATCTGGCAGTTCTGGGACATTTCTATTTTGAGTCTAAGTGAGTTGTATAAAAGCAATTTCAGTGGTCAGAAATTCTTAAAAAATACATATTACACATAATGAAGAGTTGTCATTGGTTTGATTTTAGATAAAGTTATTGTAACGTTAGTAATAATGCTACACGGAGAGTTTCTTTCACACTCCTGTGCGGTGGAAAGATAAACATATTTGTTGTCCATCCTTTCCAGTCACCGTTCCAATTGTTTTAAACATTTTCAGTATTGCTGATTGTAAATATTTTCTTATTGCACTTTCCTGATTTAGGAAGATCTACACACATCTGCATCATTTGAATGCATATGTGTGTAGATCCTCCTAAACACAAAGCAACTGTTTCTAAGTTGGACCTTTCCTTCCCTGAATAAATGTACTCAGTTTAAATATAGATTTTTAAGGATTAAATTATTTTAAGGCTTTTTACACTTCTTTGCCAGAGAAATCCAATAAACTTGGAAGGTGGTGTACCGAAATTATTTTTTAAAAGTAGATTACCTTACAAAAATGCTTAGAGCCATTAAGGTTCCTAAGGATTCTTTCAACTCATTAATTTATAGGCTTAAAGATGAGGCAGCATTAACTTTGCTGCTTCAGAAAAAAGATACAACCTCTCCTCATTCAGTCTCACCTGCAGCTCCTTGTCTCTGAAAAACCTTCTGATATCTGTGACACACCTGAGCAACCACTCAGCGACAATTATCAGCCCAGTGGGCTCTTCCTATCGCTCGCATTTGGTCCCTGCGAACAAAGCACCTCTGTGACAGGCATCTACAGTCAGTAGTGTCAGGTTGTGTAATCTGGTTGTATGAAATACAGGGAAAAAAGATTTCAGTTTGTCTGCATTTTTTAGCGTGCATTTCATATATTCATAAAATTTATGTAAGATTAATGTTTGATTAGAGGAGATTTGTCTTCAAACACTTAATTTCTCTCAGGATTCTCTTAACAACTCCTATGTTGAAGCAGATTTTGGAGAGCCAAGTCCATGTTTGTTTGCAGCCTTTGGTACATATGCAAAAACAAAGATCATTTTTTATGTCCAAATACCAGCAAATTGAATGCCAAATTGCTTGCTTCTGATGCATTAAGTGTTGCTGCTTTAAAAGCAAGGTACAGATGGTGCAAAGTAGTATAGTCTATGGCTTTACAATTTAATTGACCTACTACACTGGTTTTAAAACATTAAACAATCAATAAAATCTGATTTGAAAAGTGGTAACATGTGTAGTTTAATTTAACATATCCCAGCTGGTGCAACAGATAGAAACAGAAAGTGTTAATGTAGATGTGAATCTGCTCAGTTAAAGGAACTGAGTAGATTGTGATATTTCTCAATGTGAATGTGAAAATGCATCTTTTTAACATGTGGTAGACAGGTGCAATGTTTTTCTCACTAGATCTCTGAAGGCTGTAACCTAACTCTCAGAACAAAAAGTGCATTTGTTATTGCTTATAGAACAAAAAAGTAGATGTTTTTAACTATATGACTCTTCGTCCATCTTATCCTCCATTCAGTCACATCCATCATCCCTATAATTCACCATCCCTTTCAACCCTCATTCAATCTCATCTATCGTCCGTCTCATTCCTACTACCTCATTCCTCTCATCCATCATCCCTTTCATCCCTTATTTCTCTTGTCAACATTACCTGATCGCTTTTTATCTCTTATTCAGTTTCATCCAGCATCCTTCTCATTCTTATTCCCCTATCCCTCACCCCACTTCCTTCTAGTCCACCATCCCCCTCTGTTCTCATCCATTAACCCTTTATTCAATGTCAGCGCTCTTGTCTTTATTACTTCATCCCTCCTGTTCTCCATCCTTCTTATCCCTATTTTCTCCTTTAGTTCCCTAGAGTCCCTAGTAACAATCCCTAGCGTCGATTGTTACTCTCATACCTCATCTCTTACATACCAGTTCCCTTATTCATTTCATCTTGTGATAACTCTTTGCCCACATCCTTTTCATCTATTCTTCTCATTCCTCATCCCTATTTTCTCATGCCTCCTCTCACCTTATCCATCCATCTTCTCTCATTTTTAAAACCTTGATATACTTTTGAACTAATAGCCGGCCTATCCCTAAGTGGTAAGACTCATACCTTTAGTAGTTAATTGATACAGAAATCTTCTTTTCTTGTTCTCCAAATAAAGTATAAATTAATGAAGAGTAAAAAAAAGTAAAGTAAAAGATTTATTAAAAATGAAAGGATGTGAGCTTGGATTTAAACTAAAACATCAACCTGCAAATATCCTCTTTAATGAAATAAATCATTGTCATCATAGTCAGCATTACACCAATTCATTCTCAACCTGTTGTCACTTTAAGTTGAGCTATAGCTCATTTAGAGCCAATCACAGGACTCCAAGCACAGCTATAGATCCTTATTTCTTAATTTAAAGGAGCACGAGTCAGTGAATAGGTCATAATTTTAGCCTGTCATCTTTTAAATGTCACGCATTTCCTTTTTACAGTAATAGACAAGCTAAGGTTGTTTGGAGCTCATTCATAAACCAGCAGTCTCAGTTACACAAAGCACAGTATTTGTGATGACAATTTATTGTCACAAATTAAAAGGAACGTGGGTGACATGAGCATGTTTGTGGCATTCACCAACTTCCACCAACGTCGTGAGGACGAGTCCTGGTGTCTGTGGACCTGACAGGCTGTGGCTCATTAAACCCCCATCAGACGCAGGAGGTCAAGATGACAGATAAATCTCAGGCGAAACGCTCTGCATGTATGCATATTACATCTGCAAAAATATGCTCAGTGGCAGGAGAGGATAATACACAAAACCTATCATATGATTTATATTTAGCATTTTAATCTGTACTGCTGACCAGTTCTGAGAAATCTTTGAATGGAGCACGAAGAGAATTATGTTGTTATGTTGTAAGACTGATGTTCATGGGTTTTTCAGAACATGTCTGACATTGCATGTAAAATTAAAGCATGATTTAATTTGCTTGTGGTTATATTTTCCTCTCCAGGCAAACAGTTTACCTGCAGGGTTACTCTGTTCAGGTTTAGGGCAGATGGCAGACTGGCTTTGGGGAAGCAGGAGGATAATGTTGCTGCAGAAGGCTTCACAGTGGGGTAGACGGAGGAAGAATGGGGGCACGGTGTGGCACGGAGGATGTGCTAAGAATAATTTTATGCTAAAATAAAACAAAATTTAGGTTTAATAGTGTTTTATTCCACTATGCCTTAACAATAAAGGAATTACGATATGAGACAGTACTGCATGTTTTTTTTAATTTTAACTTTTTCTGAAGGCATTCCTGATGTAGCAGAACCTAAACCGTGTCTCTAGTTTTAGCGCTTCATTACTGAGCTGCTCTTTTGCAAGGTCAATAAAATGAGTTGTATGCCAACCTCAGGCTGTGCGGTGCCTCTCCATCTCTCTTTGACCTTTATGCCTCCCTTTTTTCTCTTTTCCCTCCCTATACTCTTAGCACGACAATTCATATATGTCTATTTTTTAAATTATTTTAAATAATTCCTTTCCTTATTTGCCGGTAAATCACCTGGGACCTTATGCGTTTAGCAGAGCAGTAAGAAAGGAGGATATCTGTCAGTTCAGCCTGTTGATAGGTCACTCAAATGGAAAAGATCAGATACATCCTTTTCTCCTCACACTCCCCACATCAACTTATTTGGCCCACACTACCAGGGTACTCAAAGAGAGGGCTGCGGTAGTGCTGTGCTGGGCTTAAAACACAAATCAAAACCAAAACACCCAAGAAGCATCACAATATCACTATTTTAGGGCTAAAATGTTGTGAGAAAATTAATTCTAGACTGACATTGAGTTTGAGTGGCCTGACAGACAGTGTCCTTAAAACATTTTTAAGGCTACATACTACACTGCAGTTAAATCCTGGGCTGAGTATGTTAAGAAAACTAAGACTTTCAGCTTTCTTCATCCACTAGATGGCTCGTTAATAGAAAGTAGATAATTCGAGTGACACAGTTGGGAGAAATGGGAGTGGTGGTACTTCCCACCGAACATCAAGGCTGGCCAGAAATGGGGGAGAGTTTAAAACATCTACTTAAATGCTAACAGAATATTTTTTTTAAGAACAGCAAGGCTTCATTTCCCACTGTGGTGGAACTAGACCCACCACAGTCCACTTTTAAATCTCTTGGAAGGGTGTCAGTTTATCTGGTTTCCAATCTTCTGCTCTTCATAACAGTTGATTTTCCCCTTTTTCGGACAAATCTGCATATGAATCTTCTAATTTTGAACTCACAATTGAGTTTTTTTTTACTTTGCTCACTACTTTAACTTGTATAGCCATTGTCTTCCATGCAGCTGAATTTCCTTCTTTCATGGTTTTTTAAGTATTTATTTTATTTTAGACATGTAAATTAATATAAGTGCTGTGATCTACAAGCCTTAACACAACTGAAAAAGGAAAGCTGTGAAAAAAAGATAGATCACTACTATTTTTAACTTTTGCGCTGCCATTTTGGGACATAGCCCCTAGATAATGATAATTTACTATATATGCAATGTGTCTCTCTTGGCTTTTAAGTTTGTAAAGGCAGCTAAGTATTAAAGTGGAATTAATGTTTCTGATTTTTTCTACATTTCACAGCATTCCTTTATGAACCTTTACTGCTTTTTCTTTGAAATGCCATGTTTGCCTCTTTGATCAGCGACCATCTTTCGTTCCTCTCGTCCTGTGTGTTAAGGTGACAGGCCTCCTCTGATCACATCAGAGAAACATCATCTGTTGTTTTGCATCAGAGCTGTCACATCACGGCCGCCTCAAACAGATCTTCACCATGTCAGCCTCGTCTACAGCCTCTCAAGCTCGCAGCTGCTCTTGAGGAACCACATTTCAGCAGACTTTCAACCCAGAGCCACTTTACCTTGTAACTTTTCCCCTCAAAAGTGAGGTCCCACAGCATTTTTGTACACATAAAACCATGAAAACAGATAGAATTGAGAACAGTTCAAACACTTAAAAAATGTGGCAAGTTTATACAAAGATAATTATATAAAATAGCTAAATTGCATTTTGAGCATCCCTCAGCTGCACTCACTGCTACTATATGTGAAATGATGTAATGTTGGGAACCTATTAAATAAAACTACCAGATTGTTTAGTAGCACACAAATTAGATTTTGAGGTTTTCAGAAGATTTTTCTGGTCATCTTTCAAGACATGGCAGTGGCAGAGCCACTGTTCATTGTTTTCATGTATGTTTCAGCTACCAGTGCTGCGAGTACTTCCACCTAGATTACAGAATCAGATATGTTTCCATGAAGTCAGTCAAAAACAAAAACACAGCAGTGTCTTACTTGACTGTATGAGCATATGTAAATAATTACATTTATTTCCAAAAGGATGAACATAAGCAGGACTAGAAAATGTATACAGTATAAAAATATTTTATGAGTAGTGTTACTGTATGATAACTTAAACAGTTCTCACTTGAAAATGAGACATTGTCTTTCAATACCTGTATAAATAAAGCTTATGAATGAATGAATGAATGAATGAATGAATGAATGAATGAAGGGTATTCAAGAAGCAGTGTGATTTTCGCCCCAGCCTTGGAACACTGGTAGAGCTCTACACCCTCTACAAGGTGCTTGCCAGGGGGCCCTTTATTAGGGTCCATCCGGTCTCTGTACAAGCTAAGCAGAGGTTTGTTTTGCATTGTCGGCTGCAAGTCGGACCTGTTCCCGGTGCATGTTGGACTCTGACAGGGTTTCCCTTTGGCACCGGTCCTGTTCATAACTGTCATGTACAGGATTTTTAGGTGCAGCCAAGGGCCAGAGTTGGTTTGGTTTGAGCGGTGGATTTCGTCTCTTATTTTTGCAGATGACGTGGTTCTGCTGGCCCCCTCTAGCCAAAACCTAGAGCATGCACTAGGGCGGTTCATACCTGAGTGTGAAGTGGCTGGGATGAAGATCAGCTCCTCCAAGTCCGAGGCCATTGTTCTCGACCGGAAAAGAGTGCTTGTCCTCTTCAGGTTGGAGGGGAACTCCTGCCCTGGTAGAGGAGTTAAAGTATCTCGGGGTCTTGTTCAACACTGAGGGGAGGGGGGTCAGTTGACTTGGGCATCTGTACTGGATGCCTTCTGGACGGCTCCCCCGGGAGGTGTTCCAGGCACGCCCCACCAGGAGGAGGCCCAGGGGGTGGCCCAGGACAAGCTGGAGGGACTGTGACTCTCGGCTGGCCTGGAAACGCCTTGGGCGCCCCCCGCAGGAGCTGGGGGAGGTGTCTGTGGAGAGGGAAATCTGGGTGTCTCTACTAAGTCTGCTGCCCCCGCGACCCGGTCCCAGATAAAGCGTACTCGTACTGTATGAGTGCTGTATGATAATTTAAACAGGTCTCACTTGAAAATGAGACATTGTCTTTCAATAAAATTTACCTCTATAAATAAAGCTTATGAATGAATGTATAGAGGTCCCGGCAGCATAGCAGTATCATCTTGTTGAATGTGTCTCTTCATGTATCACTGCAATTACCTTCTCTCTCAAAAATCCTCAAGATGTTCTTAATTACTGCCAACACAGGAGTTTTCCTTACTGTCTTGATTATGGAGAAACATTTGGCTGCTGTGTTTGCCTCAGTCTCATTGCGCTGATTTTAACCTTATCTCTCTTAAAGGTAGGAAAAATTTCCAAATCCAGCATGTTTAGTGACAGCCTGAGGTTCTAAGCTCAAATGGATAAATCAGAACATCTTTGCTGTAAAACATTGAGCCTTCATGTTATATTCTGAAGTCTGACTCTATGTTTAAATGTCCCCTCTTGATTGAACTGCAGAAATCTCTTGACATGTTTTACAAAATGGAGTCTAATTTTCCACGACCTGAGCCATTTCACAGAAAAGTGGCTCCTGTGGTTTTTGTTTTGTTGCTGAATTTGATGTATTACAAAAATCATGTAAAACTATGCGTGAAAGAATTTGCTTATGTTCAAAACATACATTATATTAAATGTTTATTATTTCCATGGCTTAATATACTCATCATGGAATAAATTACTAAAAATAGTACAATTTAAAGTACAAAAACATTTAATGTGCCTATGTAGGATATTTGTAGAGCCTGCTCAACATGAGACTTTAACCTTCCATACTTGGGATTATCGATGTAATTGAAATTTGTCCAAATTAACTTATTTTGATGCTTCACAATTTTGTACAAAATTCCTCACTAATCTAATTGATGGTGTCAGAGAGTGAAATGTCTTGGCCTGCCTATGGAAATGTATGTACGTAGATTCCTGAAATGTAAACGTGGTTCTCCCAGTTGACCGTAAATATGATGGAATGTGCACCAGCTCCTATATTGCCTGTTTACATGTAAACATGTCAGCCTACAGCTAAGGATGTGAACATGAGGGAAAGTCTCTGATTCTGGTGGTTGCAGAGCATGTTCTCAAGGCCGTGATGTGTTTGCATAAAACAAAGGCGCAGTTTCCATGTGACGTTATTCCTGAATTTCAAGTCGCCACCCTCTTTGCTAGAATATCCTGGCATAAGACGCTGGAATTATTCATGACTTTTGCACCTTCTGATGTGAAATGGTGCAACTTTCTACACTGAATCGCTGACAACTAGCAAAGGTTACATTACTGAAAATCGCAGGTTATTTCTCTTGCTTGTTATGTAATTGATAGTCTTGATACATTCTGCTAATCCTCCCTTCCTGTTTTTCTTTTCCTCTCCAGCTCATTTGCCATGTCTAAGACAGCGGTGAAGAAGCTGCACTGGCGGTCCAATGTGCAGGACACCTTCATACCCTTGCTTGGTGCATCAGGAGAGCTTGGGGTTGCAATTGGCGGTGGAGCAGATTATGGAGAGTTTCCTTTTGTCACGTCGGCTCCAGGCGGCAGCCTCACAGTGGGAGATATCATCCTAGAAATCGGGGGAACACCTGTACTGGGGATGACTTTAGGAGATGTTCGAGGAGTCCTCAACTCCTGTCCCCATCCTATCCGTATCAAAACCGTTTCACCAGGTATGACGTTAGTTTTGATTACTTATAGATATCAGGTGACATTTTTATGCCAATACGATCACATCGATAAAATTTAGATTTTACTTTAATAAAGTAAAAATATTAAGCACAGAAACAGCAACACACAAAACATGTGAGCATTGCCTTTAATCAAAATATTTTTTTGAGATTTTCACCAATACAAACTAAATTATTTATGTATTTTGAGTTTATTTTCTTAAAACATTTAATCAGATCTGAAAAGTTTTTCCATTATTACAAGATGCCAATTTACTACTCTGAAAATGTTTCCTAATAACTTGGTCCCAAAGACTGTGGAAGAGTAGTCTTCCTGCAATCCAAAAGTTGTCGGTTTGATTCTAACTTCCTCCTATCACATGTCGATGTGCCCCTGGGCACAGCACTTAACCCCAAGTTGCCTACCGATCTGTGTCTCGGTAAATGAAAGTGTGCAGGTTGTTAGTGTGGTTGGTCAATGTGGCTCTAGTGTAAAGCGCATCGAGTGGTCGATATGACTAGAAAGTGCTATAGAAATTTAGTCCATTAATTAAAAATGCAATGTAATTTTTACACATGTTCTCATTATTTTGAATTCAGTGTATCTTTAGCAATACTTTCTTTATGCAAATATACTGATAGTTTTTTGTATAAATATTTATATTTATCTATTTATACCAAATTCAAATCATTTTTAGGAGACGTTTTGCAATATTACTAATTATTATATTACAATTTATACAATTTGTACTTGTTTTTATATTTAATATTTATTTATTTATCATTTATCTTATTTAGACATTTAATTCCAAACTAAAAAAAGCTACAAATTTAAAGGAATTAAATTAAATAGATTTTTATAAATGTTTAAATAGCACTAAGTTGCAACATATGTCATCTAAAGGCATTTTACTAACAGGGACAAATCATCTGAAGTTTTAAATTATCCAATTCAGCCCAGATTATTTTGGGATGATTTATTTAATAACAACATTATCCATTCCAATCATATCACCACATCCAGATTGAGTTACAATCTTTGGAATTTACAATCAAAAACAATTTGTCCTATGATACCATTGGTAAAAAGCTGTCTATCTAAGGAGGTCTTAAGTCATTGATTGTGCAGCTTGATTTTGCAGCTTCTTGAGCATCAGAACTTCTGTCAGTGACTGATGAATGAAATGCTAAATATCTGCTTACATGTATTTATTATGAAATTGACTGTTCTTTTTTTTTATATTGGTATCAATAAACTTTCATTCAGTTGCAGAGAGTTTTGACTTGGTGCTACTCTGTATGTGTCATTTCACACCAAAATAATCTGTCACACTGAGGCTGTCATCCATTTACATGTAGCTCTGTTATCCTTTTAGACTCTCACAACCCAAATCTGCTCCTTGTAGCATGTTAGTGCTGATTTGTCAATAAGTCTGTTTGTGCATGTCAAGTAAACTGGTCGATATGCAGGTTGTCTCTACAATCACTAATGGCACATGACAAAAGGGTTTGCAATATGGTTTTCTGTCAGCCACAAGAGGCCTTGATGTTGTGAGTTGGGGGCTTGAGACATTGATATCTTTGTTGGCTCTGAACAGGGTAATATGTCACTGAAGTGTCACCTGACCGTGGCCCCCCGTGGCCTTGGCTTGTTTGATTGATAGCTGGTTTGGCCACAAGGGTATAAATGGGGACCTTTGCTCCAGGTACCTCTGCTGCTGGTAGAGATCCATTATCAGCTGTGAAATTCTTCCTGGCCATCCCCGGGCAGCTTGACTGCATGCAGCCTGGACAGTGATGGATGTGTTGCTGCTCTGGGTCGGTGTGGCACACTTCCTCCTCCCATTCTCTGTAGAGCTACTACTACTACTACTACAACTCCCTCTGCCCCAGCTTTCAAATACCGGACACCAAGCTGTGTTCCCCAGACGCAGGAAGCACAAATAGCACCGATGTCTTGATAAACTGAGAAATTAGAGTAGGGGCTTTATTACAGACAGTCTTAGATGCTCATATTTACATGATGAATGTCCTTTCTGTGCTAAATTTGTAAAATTGTCCTACATAGTGCTTTGCAAACATATTTATGCCCCTTTAACTTTTTCAAATTTTCTCACATTCTAAACACAAACTTTATTGGGATTTTTTGTGAAAGGCCAACACAAAGTATTGTGATGATACATAAATTCTAATTTACTTAATAAACAATATTTGGCAAGTGTGTGGTGTGTATTAGCATTTATCGAGCCTCAGTCAATACTTTGCAGAACACTTTGCACTACATCTAAAGCTGCAAATATTTGGGGGGGTCGTTGCCAGCTTTGCAGATCTAGTGACGGAAGTTTTTGTCCATTTGTCTTTGCAAAATAGTTTAAGCTCAGTGAAAGTGGATAGAGACCATCACTTAATGTAAATTTTCAAGTCTTGCCGCAGATTCTCAATTGGATTTAGGTCTGAAGTTTGACTAGGCCATTCTACCACATAAACATGCGTTGATCTGAACCATTCTGTTGTATTTCTGGCTTTATATTTAGGGTCATTGTTGTGGTGCAAGGTGAATCTCTGCACCAATTCCAAGCCTTTTGCAGCTTCTAACAGATTTTACATGCAGGCCAGAGATGTACACATTGGTGGAAAACTAGGGCAAAATATGAAAAAGATGTCCATTGAATTTAGCTGACATTTTTAAGTAAATGTACTTTTTGTGCAAATAATTATCACTTCTTGCCATTCTGCTGTTTACAGGGAAACACTAGAACTCTAACACGCTGATATTAGCTGGTTAATTATCCACATTGTTGCCTAGGTTAGCTAGCCTCCAGTGCTTACTGCACCAGAAGCAGAAATTTATTATGATGTTCTATTCAAGTGAAGTGTAGTCTTAGTTTTCCACCACATAACAATTTGCAATAAGGCCTAAGAAATCAGTTTTGGTCTCATCTGACCAGAGCACCTTCTACCACAAGGTTGCCGTGTCCCCTACATAGCTTAGTCAACAGCAAGCAGTATTGCATATAACTTTCTTTCAAAAATGGCTTTCTTCTGGACACTCTTCCATAATGGCCAGATTGTGGAGTGCACAATTAATAATCTCCCACCTGATCTCTGCAGCTCCTCTAGCGTTAGTGTTGGACTCTTGGGTGCTTCTTAAGGTAATGCTTTATTTGCCTTTGAAATTCGTTAATAATTTAAACCTAATTTCAAACTTCTTCACAGAACAGCTATATTCAAACTGAGATTAGATTACACACAGGTGCACTTTATTTACTGATTAAATAACCTCTTATGGCAATCACACATTTTGAAGGGGTATCAGAATAAAAGACATTAAATCCAAATATACAAAACACTTTTAGTTTTGTATTTGTAAAAACTTTAGAAAAGTCTCTATCATTATTCCTTCACAATTTTTTGCCACTTTGTTTTGTTAAATCTCCTAAAATCCCACTAAAACACATTTAAAAGTGTGTGGATATGTTTGCATGGCACCGTAATCCGAACTCTGTTTGTTCACTGAATCCAAGAGCAAATTTTCAGGCCTGAACAGACTAGAAAACATCAGCTGTTTTATAACACGTTGAACAAAAGCCCATCATTTCTCCCTAAAGGCAACAGACTAGATTCATTTTTTCCTTTAAAGACAGCCACCATATGTGACCATTCATACTTACATGCAGCTTACTATCAAACATTAAGTTAATTTCTTTGATATTTTTGAACCGTGCATTATAATCAGTCTGCTACTAGGTGGACAAGTGTAACAGACAGGGGGGTGTCTGTATGGAGGTGTCAGGGGTGTAGACAGGCAGGCGGCTGCCTGCAGGGGTGGCACTGACAGAGTTGTCGTCTGTGAGGGTGACAAGTGAAGATGTGCTCAGCCCATCAATAACAGGAAGCAGCCTGTCATGAAAGCACTCGAGATGTTAAGAGATCACCGAAAGGAAACTGAGTTCTGCTGATCAACTCAAACTTATTCATATGTCTCCATTAACCTCTGCACCCTCTATTTTTATGCAAGACAGTTCCTAGTCAGGTTATATGTAAAGTGATATGAAGGGATGAGCAGGTGTCAGTGTCAGGGTTTAGTGCTGCCCCTCCCCCACTTGTTGCTGTGCACTGCTGGTCAGCTGGCTAAAAAAAAAGACTCATATGCCTTTCCCTCGTTTACAAAACAGACAAACTGTTGTTTGGAAATATTTCTGGCCAATGATAACATGGCGAATCATGAGGTAGAACGTAAAGGAACGCCATCCATCACCCTTATTTGTTTAACGCTGTTTTGAAAGTTTGCAAGACATAGCCTGACAAACAGACATCAGCTTGTTATTCTTGTGTTATTAAGTTAAGAGCAGCAAAAAGGTATAATAATCTGCTTAAAAGGTAGGCTATAAAAATTATTGCATAATGTATTTGGTGGTTATTCTATATTTTTAAATAAGTCTATGTATCAAAATCAGGATAACAAAAAAATAGAGTTAAAGATACATTTCATAAACATTATATCATGTCATTTTTTGCTCTTAATTTTTGTTTTATTACCATAATAGTAGTTATGAATACCACGAGAATCTCATACCAGCTTATTCCTAATTTGAGTATCTGGTTCCTAATTGGGAACCAGATACTCAAATTGGGCTGCACGGTGGCGCAGTTGGTAGCACTGTTGCCTTGCAACAAGAAGGTCCTAGGTTTGATTCCCAGCTGGGGCTCTTTCTGCATGGAGTTTGCATGTTCTCCCCGTGCATGCGTGGGTTCTCACCGGGTACTCCGGCTTCCTCCCACAGTCCAAAGACATGCCTGTTAGGTTAATTGGTAACTCTAAATTGCCCTTAGGTGTATGAATGAGTGTGTGCTTGGTTGTATGTGTGTTGCCCTGCGATGGACTGGCGATCTGTCCAGTGTGTACCTCGCCTCTCGCCCACAGACTGCTGGAGTTAGGCACCAGCTCCCCCGCGACCCACTATGGAATAAGTGGTAGAAAATGACTGACTGACTGGTTCCTAATTGCACACTTTGCTTCTTTCCTCCTGGTTCCTCCCCTTTATGCTTTGTTTTGTTTGCCCTCCCCTCAGGCTCCACATTGTGCAAAGATCTCAGGTTATATCTGAGTAAATGTTTCACACCTGGCTCAGTGGACAGCCAGCTTCAGCAGGTCATCAGAGAGAACCTCTACCTCCGAGCCGTACCCTGTAAGTCTTTCTTTCTCTCTTTTGATGCTATTATTTCTCCTTATGTCTTCAGTCTTTGCCTACTGCTGGTTTATGTCCTTTAGGTTTCCTCTACATACATTTACACCTCTCAAGTGATCTGTCAGACCATTTCTGTTTAAGGCTAATATTAAACTTACTGCAACCTGGCTCATATTCATAATTTAGCCAAGCGTGTCTTTTCTGTTCATTACCGGCCTCATTAATTCTGTGACAACATATCTCCTGTTGCTGTCACGTGAATATCCTGGTGTTAATTAGTACTTAAGCATGCCGAACTGTTTTCCTCACTTCCTCATGTTGAAGCATGGTCACACTAGGTGTTTCAATTTTGTGAATTAAGCATTGCACATAAAAGGGTCAATTATATCACTAGAATATCCTAAATGTAAGTAAAAGACAAACAATTCAACCAGTTTGGACACTCAGTATTGCCACAACACTGTTTATGTTGTGTGCTACCTAGAATCCACCACCTCAGTGCTCCAGGCAGTTTGTCCAGGTGGTGCTAAATCTGAGGGTAGTTGTATGGAACAGGTTCTTCTTGTTTCGTTTTGTTTTTTATCCTGCTCAAGCGATTTCATTTTGATTATAATGAATAAAAGCATCTACAGTGGCAGCCAAAGGCAGCTAGTAGTTGTACATCTGTTGCTATCTTAATCCCCTCCATCGTGACGTCAGTGCAAATGGCTGCAGGATATAACAGCTGACTTTTCTGAGTCAAGCCTAGCGATCTAATTTTTTTAATGTAATTTTCTGCCTTGATTTGTGTTTTTAATTTTGTTGTACAAGAGTTGATGCAAAGGACACCAACCACCACTTTTCTGTGTGTGTTTGTGTGTGTGTGTGTGTGTGTGTGTGTGTGTGTGTGTGTGTGTAGTCTTAACCTTGTCGTGGGAGTGTGGCGTTGCTGTTAATCTCTCCTTTAGTCCAGGAAGTAGGTCAAATGGCACAGTCTGCCGCCGCGCCACACAACTCACCCACTGACAGAACAAAGAACAGTTCAGAACTCACAGGATGGTATAAGAGCTTCATTTTATCTCTCTCCGGACATCAAGCTGAAGTTTAATTGCAATTTTAACTGCTTTTCATCTTATTACCACGCTTTGCATCTACAAGTGGCTGCTCTGGGAGGGCGCTTGCCAAATTAACTGTGGTGCTCTCAGCTTTTTTTTTTAATAATTAAAAAGGCATGGATATGAGCGAATCAGATAAGGTCGAGCCAGAGAAGGATTTAAGAAAACAGTGCTCTGATTTTAATTATTGATTAAAAAAAATTAAAATCCCAACTAACTTCCGTCTTGGTTTATTGTTGCCAAACTTGGCAAACTTCCTCCCGTCTCTGGGCGCTTTAATTTAGAAAGAGTGACAACAAGGTAGGCTCAGCCCCATGGGTGTGTAATCCCCTGATCTTCTGAAGATGACACAGTAAGATGCTGTTTTTCTCATGCTGACACCGGCACACCCGTGTGAGCCTGATACCCACACGGCTCTGGCAGCATCACTATTCCAGACTATAGAGCCTTTTCTTTCCCGTATTGTTTTTTTCCCTTGAATGAGGCAGCTGTGTTTAACAGGAGCGAAAAGCTGAGGAGTTCTCATCAGTGGCTCATTGTGGCCCCCTTCAGGACCATAAGTATGTTCCTGCTTTCTTCCTTGACTTGTCATTGTAGGTTTTGTTATGTGGTTCAATTCTAGGTTTTAAAATAGTATTTATAGTAAGGAAGCAAAGTGTTTAGGCCATCGGATTATATCTTTTTTTATTTCAGATTTTTTTGTTAGGTGCTTTATCTCTCTGTGTAAATGTGGCTTCATGCTGCTTTGCTATTTTACAGCAATTCAGGCGTCAAGCTCTTTTGATGAGACAATATTCTCCGATATTGAAGTTGCCACTGATGCAAGAAATAACATAGGCTCATTTGGGAGGGCAGCTCGTAAAAATGGAAATGAACGACAGAATTAAGTAAATGCATGCTCTGGAGTATCAATAATCTACAGAGAGGTATTAAATTAAAAGCTAATGTCTATCACAGCCAAAGTGAAGAGGGCATGAGGGCGGTCTAATGGACTTGTGTGCTCATGCTGAGGCAGACAGAATGGTACTGTGCACTGGGAGTCGGACTGGTTAGCAATATGTAGGTCTACCGTATTATGGGTAATACAGATTTAAAGTTACACTATTGCTGTGCTATCTCTTTTTACTATTGCTGTAAAAAGAGAAATATTTTATGACTCAAAGTTATGGGCAATCATTTGGTGGAAATTAAAGAAGCACCACACATCTCTCTTGTTAAGGTAAAACTGCTGTTGGCTGTTGGCAAGGTACAAGCAGCAGGTCTGTTAGGCATCCAAACTAGGCAACTGAGCCAATAGCTTGACAAATAAATACTAGTTATGGTAAAAATCTGACTTTGTGAACACTTTTATGGTCTCAGGAGATGCTCAGTGAGGCATGCTCAAATCACGCAATAAAAAACCACCATGCAGAAGTCAGACCAAAACAATTAATTCTTTGGAAGTTTAAACATTTAAAACTGCTTCACTTTTTGCTTTTTTGCATCCAGATATTTTCACAGGTTTGTTCTACAATGGTTGAGTACACAGAGTAGAGAGAAGCTATGTTTTTGCTTATTTTGTTGCATTTAATGTTTAATCATTGGGTCTTGATTACCTAAGTTAATGCGTATAGCCCAGATCTCCGTCGTCGTCATCGTCATCTTCCACTTTATCCGGGACCGGGTCGCGGGGGCAGCAGACTCAACAGAGACGCCCAGACGTCCCTTTCTCCAGACACCTCCTCCAGTTCCTCCAGGGGGAGCCCAAGGCGTTCCCAGACCAGCCGAGAGACATAGTCCCTCCAGCGTGTCGTGGGCCATCCCCTGGGCCTCCTCCCGGTGGGACGTGCCTGGAACACCTCCCGAGGAAGGCGTCCAGGAGGCATCCGGTATAGATGCCCGAGCCACCTCAACTGGCTCCTCTCGATGTGGAGGAGCAGCGGCTCTACTCCGAGCCCCTCCCGAATGGCCGAGCTCCTCACCCTATCTCTAAGGGAGTGCCCGGCCACCCTACGGAGGAAGCTCATTTCAGCCGCTTGTATCCGGGATCTCGTTCTTTCGGTCATGACCCAAAGTTCATGGCCATAAGTGAGGGTAGGAACGTAGACCGACCAGTAAATTGAGAGCTTTGCTTTTCGGCTCCGCTCTCTCTTCACCACAACGGACCGGCACAGTGCCCCCATTACTGCGGCAGCCGCACCGATCCGTCTGTCGATCTCGCGTTCCATTCTTCCCTCACTCGTGAACAAGACCCCGAGATTCTTGAACTCCTCCACTTGAGGCAGGAACTCCCCTCCAACCTGAAGAGGACAGTCACCCTTTTCCGGTCGAGTACCATGGCCTCTGATTTGGAGGAGCTGATCCTCATCCCAGCCGCTTCACACTCGGCTGCGAACCGCCACAGCGCATGCTGTAGGTCTTGGCTAGAGGGGGCCAGCAGGACCACGTCATCTGCAAAAAGAAGAGACGAAATCCACTGGTCCCCAAACCCGACCCCCTCCGGCCCTTGGCTGCGTCTAGAAATCCTGTCCATAAAAGTTATGAACAGGACCGGTGACAAAGGGCAGCCCTGCCGGAGTCCAACATGCACTGGGAACAGGTCCGACTTAGTGCCAGCAATGCGGACCAAACTCCTGCTCCGCTCGTACAGGGACCGGATGGCCCCTAGTAAAGGGCCCCCGATTCCATACTCCTGGAGCACCCCCCACAGGGCATCACGAGGGACAAAGTCGAATGCCTTCTCCAGGTCCACAAAACACATGTGGACCGGTTGGGCAAACTCCTATGAACCCTCGAGCACCTTGTAGAGGGTGTAGAGCTGGTCCAGTGTTCCACGGCCGGGACGAAAACCACACTGCTCCTCCTGAAGCCGAGGTTCGACTATCGGTCGGACTCTCCCCAGATCTAATCCCCAGATCTAATCAATTGCTAATATGGTCATATAAATATATGCATATATTTATTAAACAGCAAGGCCTTTAAGAAAATCTAGTCTGTCTTTAGTGAATTATTTTGAAAATAAAGATGTGCTCTTTCAGTGTCCTGTTGGTGCAGGGTGATCTGTGTAGAATGACTCCAACCTCTGATTGGCTCCGGGATCTGACAAAAATAGAATTGGGTCAAATTCTTCTGAATTTTTCTGGATGGCCGCCTTGTGCCGCGCCATGCTGCCCTTTGGAGCCAGTGTAATTGTTGTTATTGAGTTGTACCATGGCAGAGCGGAGTGGGGACGGACGCTGTGTAAATTGTGGGTAAGAGCCGGTCCTTTAAAGTTAATGACCGGTGCCGGCTCCTGATTGGGAGCTGAGGTTTTTTTTCCACTTCTCTCTCACTTTTTTCTCTTCAAACTGCATGTGACCGGTCAATATGTGTGTCGTCATCTCTGTCTGCAGCACTCGCACAGGGGTGGAGGTCAGCAGTTATAAACATTGTGCGAAGTTTTGAAAACTTCTAAATCTAGGGGTGTTTCTTCTGTATTTTTAAGTCTGTTAGTCAAAATTGAAATATCAATGATTGAAAGGTATAGATAACATCATTCCTGTAAAATTAAAAATATTATTTCAGCATCAATTGGAATCATTGATTTTTTCAGTTTAAATACAACAATTACACCTATTTTTACATAAATTGTTTGTGTAAATACCAAGGAAATGTGGCAGTCTTATTGAAAGGTATCACAGAGTAAGAATCTCATTCCTGGTCATGGCTCGACATGTGCAAACTGAGCTACAGTTAAGAGTAGATTAAACCTCTTTGTCTCTTCATTCATACTGTTTTGTTTCGGGTTTCGGCTCTGCAAATCTCACGTTACCCTTTTTTTTTTTCAACTTTCCCATCCATTCTTTTATAATCACACTTTGCATTTGCACATGTGCCCTTGGATGATTCAGAGCCAAGACATGGTCTCAAGGCTGACTGCGTCTTCATCTCCTCCATGAAAGACTTTTCTAATTGTCTGACTCTGAGATAAGGAGCATCATCATTCAACTTGTTCTAATGCACCCCCTCAAGCATGTCTGCCAGGCCGTCTGTGGCCTTTTAGACTCCATAGTGTCCGTTGTTTTTGCTATTTGTGCGCGTCTGATCCTGACGGACAGAGCTCTCTGGGTGTTGATACAGAGTTCTGTGTAATTACCTCTTCAATCCCTCTCTCATCCATGTTGCAAGGGATCAGTGTGTGTGGTGCCTACAGGGACAGTCAGGGAAGAAGAAGATGTCAATAATCCATTCTGTCTCCCTGCTGACATGTCATATATATAACTCCAAGGAGGGTGTATAGTTAATGATTCCCTGTCTTGCACCATATCAGCTGGAGAGATACTGTGTGTCCTGAGGGAACAAGAAGAATTACACACGTTATGTGACAGTTTGTTATCAGGTCTTTAATTAGACACAAGATTTTTTTTTTGTGGAGGTTGTTCAAATTTGAGCTGCGCACACATAGAGAAGAAAGGATATTTTTAGAAACAAGAATGCATGAAAACAAGGTGCAAGAACACACATAAACTTGCATGCACTATGCTATCCCAGCTACATGAAAGCAGATAAAACAAGAGGTTTCATTGCACTACTGTGCCCTGAAATTGTATTAATAACCCTTGATTTTTCTCATGCTTTTCATGTATTTTGCATGCTCAGTGTGAGGGATTGCTGCAAAGTTGTCAACTCAATCCAATCAACTGCCCACTGTCGCCACATGCTCATCCAGGAGGAGTGATTGGGGCAAGTCAATGACTTGATGCAGTCAACTGGTTTTCCTTAGATAGAAAACTTTTTAACATTTTCCATTATAAACTGAAGTTGTCTGCCCTGTTTTTTAACTAAGACCAAATTGATGCATGTAATTGACTTTAAATCTGTCTGTATGACAGGACTCAGTTTACTTATATGTAGCATTTGTAACGTTTTTATTTGATATTTGTTGCAAGTTGGCACTATATAAAAATGAAATTGAATTAAATAAAATTAGAATTTGGGTGTTTGGTGGACACAAAAACACATAATTGTAAAGCAGAAGTAAAAGGATACATGATTTTGAATATTTTCTATAAATAAAAGCTGCAATAATACCTGCGAGTCTTTAGGGGAATGTCTGCACCTGCTTTGCAGGCCTGGAGACTGAAGTTTCAGTTAGATTCGGATGGAGAACATCTGTGGATCAGTTTTCGAGTCTTGGCCTGCACTTTGACTGCGACATTCTAACACATAATTATACTTTCATCTCAACTATGTCACTGTTGCTCTGGGTGTATGTTTATGGTTGTTGTTCTACCCCAGTTTCAAGTCTTTTGCAGCCTCTGACAGGTTTCTTTCCAATGTCGCCCTACATTTAGCTCCATCCGTCTTCCCATCAACTCTGCCCAACTTCCCTGTCCCCGCTGAAGAGCAGCTCTCCCACACAATGATGCTGCCACCACCATGTTTCGTTGTGGGGTTGGGGTGCTCATGGTGATGTGAAGTGTAATATTTCTACCACACAATTTTACATAAAGGCCAAAAAGTTCCATTTTGGTCTCATTGACCACATGGACTTCATGGCTGTTGGCAAATTACGCACAGGACTTCTTATGGCTTTCTTTTACCCGTGGCTTTCTCTTTGCCACTCTTCCATAAAGGTCAGTTTTGTGGAGTTAATGATTAATACTAGACAGATTCTCCTACCTGAGCAGTGGTTCGCTTCAACTCCTCCAGAGTTATCATAGGCCTCTTTGCTGCTTCTTTAATCAAAGCTATCCTTGTTCAACTGTTATTTTAGGTACACATCCGTGTCTTGGCAGCTTTGCAGTTGTGCTATTATCCTCTTATAACAGTTGTATTTTCACAGAGAATATGAAGTGTTTTTACAAATCAGGTGACTTCTGAAGGCTGTGGGTTGCACTGGATTTTTTTTGGGATATCAGAGTATATGGGCCTGAAAAGCAACCTTTTAGAATTTCATTTTAATCCTGTATCCTTTATTCTCCACTTACTTTTATTTGTAAATCATCTAAAATCCCTCTGAAATAAATTCAAGTTTATAGACGAAAGGTAAGAAATTGTGGAAATGTTCAAGGGGTATGAATTGTTTTGCAAGGCATTGTAAATGGAAGAAAATACCCTAAAATCAAAGCACTGGACAACTTAACTCAGACTTGTGGAAATTTTGGCGAGACACAGGCTACAAGTACAGGGCTTACCGCTGGCAGAAGACCAGAGGGCAGACAGCCAGAGCAGATTGCAAAGTAAATACACTCTGTGCTGCAGAGGGAACAGGGTAGGGTGATGGAGGACCTGTCCAGTGTTTGGTGTCTCCTCCTGTGTGGCTACCTGTGAGAGTTGGCTGCAGTGTGTAAAAGCCCTCATTTTGTTTGTTTCCTGTCTTAAGCGTGTTTTTATGTGTATGTGGATACTCAGGGCAGTCCTGCATGTGTCATTGTAGCTGCGAGAGCTGCTCCCAGGACAGCAGTGCATTAATCACAGGTTTTATAGGGTAGCTGGGTGTGACTTCATCCTGCTGGCCCCACACACAGAGACATCACATGTGGTCCTCCCGGGAAGGACGGAGATTTGTCTTTACTTTGAAGTGATTCTGTCTTAAGGAACGACTGGACATGTTTCAAGGTCAGGATGGGTGCTTTCCCCTTCAATTTGCTAATTAAAACCACTCCAGTAGCTTAATGGGATAAATGTGATATATTTCACACCACATGCTTGTGCTTGCATACAGCTGTGTGTAGATCTGCAGTATGAGTTGAAATAAAGCACATAAGTGATCCTGTATTGTGCAGGATGCTTCACCCTCACTGCTTTCTTCCAGGCCAAGGTCAATGTGAATTAATTATGATGACAGATCGTTGATCATCTAAGTGCTCCACCTTTGCAATGGTGACAGAAACACTTTAAGACTTTGCCAGTGTCTCATTAATATTTGATCCACATCTTATTGATCTGTTCATTATAATGAGGCCTTGGTAAACATCGGCTTTTATCAAACAAAAGGGCAAAGTTTGGTTTGATAGTGGATGCTCTGTTGACAAAATGACAATGCTGAGTCTAAATAATCCCATTTTTATTTAAATGAGTGTAATTTTTACATTTTGCGTCATTTGTCAAAGCTTGATTATTTATAGTTTGCTGATCTGCAGTTTGTCTAAACACTGAGCTCAGATGGATGACCCTTGATTGGAGGAGAGGGCTTTTATTATCCAATACATCACCCATGTCACAGCTGACTTTATATGTGGCCTCATCACTCTGATGTTTGACATCGTCTCCTTTATCACAGGTACAACCAGACAGCCCAGAGATGCGGAAATCTCAGGGGTAGATTACAATTTTGTCTCAATTGAGGAGTTTTTCTCCTTGGAAGAGTCCGGAGCACTGCTTGAGAGTGGAAAATTCAAAGGTGAGGTTAAACTAATCGGAAATTGTCTTTTTGCAACAAGATTCTCTTTAAACATTATAGGGATTCAGATGCAGAGCAAATATAACCTAAGTATTTGAAACTGTAAGATAGCAAATAAAATGAAATGACTTGATCTTTTAGTAAAACCTCATTTAAATTAATAAAACATTTAGTCAAAATATTAGTTAGGACTAAATGAGCACAGTATTTTGCAGAGTTGATTTCTCCTGTACCAAATTTATCTGAATTTGTGTTATATTAATGTGCCCCTATGGCATTAAAACTGTTGTTACTAACCACACAGTACACACCATTGGTAACCAACAGGCAGACTGAATTTACAGGACATTTGTTTATTTTTTTGTATTGATTTTAATTAAATCTTGCAATCTTTTGCAGTTAAGTACACCTGTTATCATTAGACTCCAAATTAAGCCACTTAAAATTCATGTCACGATTGTGTGTTGGTCAGCACTTGTCGCTTCATAACTAGATAACCCTTGGAATTAGACTTCCTTTCTTAAGATAAATATATTTATTGGCACATCAAAGTATGAATTGTAAGTAGTTGGCAGTTACATAGTATTTTTTTTACCCTTCAAAAACATGTTTTTGCACATATGTTTTCTTTGATTAGTTTGATCACGTAACACTCTGCTCAGTGTGTATATGAGAATGATCAAGTGGAGTTCAGTAGTTTGCCTAAAAAACATGTATTTCTTGACGTGCCTAGGTATTGAAGGGCATCTTCCCTCAATCATTGAAGTCTGCTTAATAATTACTTTTAATCCTTTAGAGCAACAGAATATACATCATTGTTACTGTTTCCTCACACTATTTGATGCAATGTGAGAAGATGGAGCTGCTTGATTGTTATGTCATAGCAACAAGATACGTCATTACCAGACTGTATAAAACTAAGAGGTTTTAGTTATTGATCATGTGGTTTATCATTGCCTGTGACCAGCCGCTTGCCACAAATCATTAATTTTTAGCAATGCAATCAGTGTAATAGAAATCTGAATTAACTGTAAAGTAAAAGATGCAACACTGGTGGGTTCATATCCAAAAATAATTGCCAGTCAAAGTATTTCTTAAGTTGTTTTTTACAATAAAATTGTGATTTAGTTTAATAGGATGCTATTATTAATAGAAACATGATGTGTGTGCAAGATATGTTGGAAACTTGATTACTACTAATAAAAGTTATTTAAATTGGAGGACACTCCAAGAAAAACGAATCATGTTGTTCAAATATCTGAATTACCCCCGGCCTATCCCCTCTAACCTTATCCCTATCTATACTTTTTTTTTTACATATTTACTTGCAACAAATACATTTAAAACTGTAAAAAAAAAAATTGATTTACAAAGTCAGCAATTGCCACCAAGTCAAAATCCACTCCTTGTATATTTCTGACCTCAGCTCCCATCTCCATTCTCCCGTAAGAGTACTGCCTCTGGTTAAAAAGCCCACATACATTAGCATCCATAATTTATGAGTTTAATGGGACCAATAAATGTCATCCTCACCTGCCTCACATCTGACATTGACATGCACATTGCTATCAGTGTCAGCACTATCAGCAGAGCTGTGCATGCTGTAGCCTGCAGAAGCTGCAGTAAACGGTGACGGCTGGTGACCTTGCTGTTTAGTTCTCTAATCTAATATTGCCCCTCAACCCATTTGTGTCCCTATCAGCCAAAAGGGAGGAAGGTGGGGGTGGCACGGATAATGTCATTTTGTTTTTAGAAGAGGCAGCAGATGGCTATAACAAAAACAGTGTATGATCCCAGGGGGTACATAATGTACATACAGGCATGGGTGGCCTATTCTGTAAGTGTCCATAACTGCATAAGACTACTATGTCTCATGGATTCAAACCATGCTGAAAGAAATGACGTTATTTTACGGTATGTGTTATTCCAGTTCCTTTTTTCTTAACTTGGCTTGATTTACAATAATAGTTATGATTTGGGAACTTCTGTTCAAAACGAATGTATATTCCTCCCCTAAATGTATATTGTATTACAGATTTATGTGCTTGCTTCATGTTTTAAAGCTATGTTATCTTGTTCTGCCCTTATTTATTTCAGGGAATTACTACGGCACACCTCGGCCTGTTCACATAGGTCCAGAGAGTCCCCCCATCACCTACCAGGAACACCGTAACCTGCTCAGAAACTTCCGCACACGCAGCAAATCCCTCAGCAACCTGGAAAAGGCTGCAGACGAAGGCATAAACAGTGAGGACGACTTAGGCAAGTGTTGTAGAACTAAATTATGCCATAAATAGAAGTGTCGAACATAAATGCTATCTAGTGTCTCACTTTGCAAAATTTAAAAAAGTAGCATTTTAGTGTTCAGAGCTCAAGGTATAAAAGTGAAATAGTTAGATATTGTTTAGTAGTAAAAGATACTGTTTGTTGCCAAGCTCTGCACAATATCCAGTTTCCCTCTATCTATAGCTGAGTCTCTGATCCCCAAATTAATCAATCATTAGCACAATTAGTATGCTGAAAACTCTCATTGGAGCTGTGGCCTCATTGATTGCTGGATCACCTCCAAAGGAAGGTCGTTTTGTCTTAGGAGCCCTAAAACAAGCGCAGACTAAGCAGATAGGCAAGCATAAAAACTGGGAGCCAAAGGAAGAGAAAAAACAGCCCAGTTTACTATAATTATGTTAGATGAAAAAAACTGGTCTTAAAATAGATAAACTTCAAATCCGTTGATCCTCTGTTTTTTCACATACACCTCATTTACTTTCTGATCAGTGAGACTGTACAAATGTACGTTTTGTCATTTTACCACAAACTTCAATGCATTTTATTGGTATTTTATGTGACTGACCAATGCAAATTAGGATTCATGGTCTTATTTCTTTATTTATTGTTTGACAAATGAAAATTCAAAAGGTGTTGCATGTGTTTGCATCCAGCCCCATTTACTCTAATACCCCTTAATAAGATCTTGTGCAACTAACTGTCTCCAGGTATCATCTGATGATTGAATACAATCCACTTGTGTTTAACTTAACCTCAGTATGAATAGACCTGCTCTGTGAATGCTACTCTGGAAGAGCTGCAGCTATCCATAGCTCAGGTGAAAGAATTTGTAGACAGCAGACCCATTAGTCATACACTCTGTAAAATTAACCTTTATGGAAGAGGTGCATAAAGAAAGCTCTAGATGAAAGAAAGCCAGATAAAGTCTTGTTTGCAGTTTGCAACAAGCCATGAAGGTAACACATCAAACATTGGCAAGTAGTTGCTCTGGTCAGATGAGACCAAAACTGAAAAATCAGCCAATTACTCGTACTCGTACTTGTCGTCTTCCGCTTATCCAGGACCGGGTCACGGGGGCAGCAGACTCAGCAGAGACACCCAGACGTCCCTCTCCCCAGACACCTCCTCCAGCTCCTCCGGGGGGAGCCCAAGGCGTTCCTAGGTCAGCCGAGAGACATAGTACCTCCAGCGTGTCCTGGGCCGTCCCCTGGGCCTCCTCTCGGTGGGACGTGCCTGGAACACCTCCCGAGGAAGGCGTCTCGCAATCAGAAGGTTGTGGGTTCGATTCTAGCTTCCCCCCTCTGTATGTCAATGTGCCCCTGGGCAAGGCACTTAACCTCAAGTTGCCTACCGATCTGTGTATCGGTGTATGAATGTGTGAGCGCGATTGGGTGAATGTGGCTCTAGTGTAAAGCACTTTGAGCGGTCTGTATGACTGGAAAAGCGCTATATATAGTCTGTTTACCATTTCATTTAACTGGCTCCTCTCAATATGGAGGAGCAGCTGGTCTACTCCGGGCCACTCCTGGATGGCCGAGCTCCTCACCCTATCTCTAAGGGAGTCCCTGGCCACCCTACGGAGGAAGCTCATTTCAGCCGCTTGTATCCGGGATCTTGTTCTTTCGGTCCTGACCCAAAGTTTATGGCCATAGGTGAGGGTAGGAACGTAGACCGACCGGTAAATCGAGAGCTTCGCTTTTCGGCTCAGCTCTCTCTTCACCACAACGGACCGGCACAGCGCCCCCATTACTGTGGCAGCTGCACTGATCCGTCTGTCGATCTCCCACTCCATTCCTCCTTCACTCGTGAACAAGACCCCGAGATACTTAAACTCCTCCACTTGAGGCAGGAACTCCCCTCCAACCTGAAGAGGACAGTCACCCTTTTCCGGTCGAGTACCATGGCCTCTGATTTGGAGGAGCTGATCCTCATCCCAGCTGCTTCACATTCGGGTGCGAACCACCCCAGCGCGTGCTGTAGGTCTTGGCTAGAGGGGGCCAGCAGGACCACGTCATCTGCAAAAAGAAGAGACGAAATCCACTGGTCCCCAAACCAGACCCCCTCCGGCCCTTGGCTGCGTCTAGAAATCCTGTCCATAAAAGTTATGAACAGGACCGGTGACAAAGGGCAGCCCTGCCGGAGTCCAACATGCACCGGGAACAGGTCCGACTTAGTGCCGGCAATGCGAACCAATCTCCTGCTCCGCTTGTACAGAGATCGGATGGCCCCTAGTAAAGGGCCCCCGATTCCATACTCCTGGAGCACAGGGCATCACGAGGGACACAGTCGAATGATTTCTCCAGGTCCACAAAACACATGTGGACCGACCGGTTGGGCAAACTCCCATGAACCCTCGAGTACCTTGTAGAGGGTATAGAGCTGGTCCAGTGTTCCACGGCCGGGACAAAAACCACACTGCCCCTCCTGAAGCCGGGGTTCGACTATCGGGCAGACTCTCCTCTCCAATACCCTGGCGTAGGCCTTACCAGGGAGGCTGAGGACTGTGATCCCTGTAGTTGGAACAAACCCTCTGGTCACCCTTCTTATGAAGGGGGACCACCACCCCAGTCTGCCAGTCCAGAGGCACTGTCCCCAACCACCACGCAATGTTGAAGAGGCGTGTCAACCATGAGAGCCCCACAACATCCAGAGATTTGAGGTACTCAGGGCGGATCTCATCCACCCCTGAAGCCCTGCCACCGCGGAACTTTTTAACCACCTCGGTGACTTCAGCCTGGGTGAAAGAGTCCAACCCCGAGTCCCCAGCCTCTGTTTCCACCAGGGAATGCGTGATGGCGGGATTGAGGAGATCCTCAAAGTACTCCTTCCACCGCCCGATAATGTCCCCAGTTGAGGTAAGCAGCCTCCCACCCCCACTGTAAACAGTGCTTCCCCTTCCTGAGGCGCCGGATGGTTTGCCAGAATCGCTTCGAGGCCAACCGGTAGTCCTTCTCCATGGCCTCATCGAACTCCTCCCAGGCCCGAGTTTTTGCCTCTGCCACAGCCCGGGCCACAGCACATTTAGCCTCACGGTACCCGTCAGCCACCTCGGAGGTCCCACAAGCCAACCACAGCCAATAGGACTCCTTCTTCATCTTGACAGCGTCCCTTACTGCTGGTGTCCACCACCGGGTTCAGGGATTGCCGCCGCGACAGGCACTGCAGACCTTACGGCCGCAGCTACGGGCAGCAGCATTGACAATAGATGTGGAGAACATGGTCCACTCGGATTCTATGTCTCCAACATCCCCCGGTATCTGGTCAAAGCTCTCCCGGAGGTGGGAGTTGAATACATTACTGGTCGAGGGCTCCGCCAGACGTTCCCAGCAGACCCCTCACTATGCGCTTGGGCCTGCCAAGTCTGGACAAGTCTGGACAATCCGTGACTAGACAGAAGTCCAATAACAAAGCACCACACGGATTCAGATCGGGGGAGGCCATTCCTCCCGATCATGCCTCTCCAGGTGTCACTGTCGTTTCCCACGTGGGTGTTGAAGTCCCCAGCAGAATATCTCAACTCTTGTTTCAACTCTCATACAAAAGGCATTTTATTCTGATGGCTTTAGAATATTAGGCTTATAAGCTGTATTCAGAACAGTCACATTAGTAGGACTGTAAATGTCAATAATTGGGCTGTAAGATCACTAATATTGAGCATTGTGCCACTAGACGGCACTAAAATCCCTCAGTTTAATTTGGTAGTCAATAAAATGCTGACATTTTTGACATTTTAACAAAAGGGTCCAAATGTGTTTGCATGTCATTGTTGTCTAGTTTGCTCCTTGGGCAAGAACAACACTTGGTGAGGAAGAGCATATACGGTCAAGTTAACATAGAAAAAAGCAACATAGAGACGTGGTTGTGGCAAGGAAGGAGGGTAAGTGGAGGTTTGAGGCAAGAAGCCAGAGTGCTGCAGAATAAAAAGGAGAGAGGGACCTGTAGTGGGAGGAGAAAAATGCAGGCAGGCAGACATCCAGATAATTATAAAGAAAGATAGTGTTCCAGACAGTCAGGTAGGTTCGGCAGGCAGTCGGGACCAGTGGGGGTGAATGCAGGATGGAGGCAGAGTGGAGTCTGAAGAGAGAGTCATCCAACACTCTGACCTTTGCTGAGTCATCTTTTGAAGTGTAACTTTGTGGGTGGATTGCTCGGCAGCACTTGTCATGTGCAGCAGGACTCTGGGTGCCCCCAGTGTCTGAGATCTCTCCGATCCATGTTGGAGCTGAAAGCTGAAGGACAGCTACAAGGAGAGCTAAGGAAAAAAAAATGCTGATTTTCATTCTGCTTGTTGTGTGATACGCATGGCCACTCATACTTCTCAGTGGATAGACAGAAATGGCAGAGATGCTGACTCTACGTGAGTTGTCAGAACAAACATCAATACATTTTGCTTGCAGAGAAACTTTTCACTCTCTGTATCAGTTGGATATGTCATTGTTTAATTTTGTGTCTTAACTTTCATCACTATTATTACAGGAGGTTCTGCAGGAGTGAGCGTTCCTATTGGCCACCGGTCCCCTGGTCGGCCCCGGGCATCCAGCAGTGGAGGTGAGGGTCATGGCATAGAGAATGGGATCATCGGCAGCAGAAGAGGCGCCAGAATCAGATGCATGATGCCAGATCACTGGGAGCAGGCCTTTAGCGATCCTGGAGAACTACTTTACATAGAGTGAGTGTTCACCAAACAAATCTGGCACAGGGAAGTTTAAGAACTGTGGTCGTTTTGTGTTGTGTTCATATGCATGTCAATTCTACCTAAGGAAGGAGAGTAAACAGAGGCTTAGTTTGGCCTAAAGACTTCAAAGAATGGCAAACCTTGTTTGAGAAGTGATAAGCAATATAGAATCGTTCTCTTAATTGATTAATTATTTCTCATGTTTTTTTGATCTGTTTTAATAGTAAAAGTCAAAACATTTATGTTTGTGATGGTAGGAGATTAGAGAACAGGCTTACCTGCCATGCAGTGAGAAATGTGTAAATTTAAATTTAGGTAGACTTTTTTTTACTATAACCAAATTTTGTTTTATGCTAGTTTTAATGGACACATTTTTAGTATCATTTAGTGGTCTAAATTTAATGAAAACTTAGTCAACTAAATATGAACCCGCTTAGGAATGTATTTTTTGTATTGTTCCAAGAGTTCAACATTGGGTATTTTTCCAGCTCATCCTACCATTCAATACAACTAAAATTAGAACTGACTGATTTCATCTTCCTGCAATGTACTGGTACTTGTACTTGTAGTCTTCCGCTTCATGGCATGGTCTTTTCCATTTAGAATTACTAATAGAAATTGTGCCTTACGTCATATTTGTTAGTTTAAAAAAAATTATTTAATACAAATTTAAACTTCCATGACACTATTGTCATGGAAGTAAGTTTCAGGATTTTTATACATCTTTGCCAAGGGTTCCAATAAGTGTGGAACCACAAAGTTGCTGTCAGCTAATTAAACAGCACCTCGTCTACATGGTCTGTTAGTATTACCAAGAAACCACCAGGGTCCAACAAAAACATGTTGTTGTGCTCAATATGGTACAACATATATGTCAAAAGAGCTCAAGTCTGTTTGGCTAAAGATGATTTTAGCTAATTCTTAGACTAAAGTTAAGTCTAAGTTAAATCTCTGAGTAATTACTTGACTAAAACTGAGTCATTATTTTTGTCCAGCAGAATGAATAAGTGATTCATCCAGATGTCCAAATCTTGTGATAATTTATTCAAGGAAGTGGACTCAGATGGTGGGCACCAGATCAGCTAACAAACCCAAATTCAACCGGCAGGCATTACAAACAGGAGACACATGCAAGAATCAAATAACATACAGATAGCATGGTACCAAACAAGTAAATACCCAAAGGTACTAATAACTATTAGGGCAAGTGTGTAAAATAATATTAACAGAGGTCGACAACAATGGAAAATTTCTAAAGTAAAAAAGTAAAAATACTTGTCTTTTAAAATATATCATGTATACATTAATGTGCACCCATTTGTTTTTAAAACCTTATTTTTATCATATACCAACAAAACTGAAAGCCTAGGCCTATCCTTGAAGAAAAAGCAAAATCTAGTTTTAACTAAATAGTAAAGCATCCATCACTTCAAACTTCACTCACACACTTACACACATGCTGTTGTCCTCCTGGTCATTAGCAACACAGCATCCTTCATTTCTCCTGGTGCCCTGTGCATGCAGGCGGGTTGATAACCATGGACCATTTGGCTGATCCAATGGAGCCTTGGGTGAATCACGAAGGAAGAGGGAGTGGCTGCATATTAGTGTCTATTTTTCTCTCAGAAATTCTTAAAACCAAGTAAGTTCAATAGTTAGTATTCAGATGTGTTTTTTCAGTAGCATATTAACCAGCTGTTAGCTGTTAGCTAGAGCTAGTGTTGTTATCTTTTATCATTGTTTTCCCTAGAATAAAAATGTATTCTAGTCTTACTTTGGTTTAGCCACAGTAATGTAGAAGTGAAACACATGATTTCAACAATTACCACAAAATCACAACACAGTTGTGGGTTTGGAATGTGGAAAATTGGAAGACATTTTGTTCTTGGAAGTAAGCATCCTTTTTTATTTCTTTTTAAATTTCTCTCCAACAAAATTTCTCTGCAGTAAAATTATAAAAGATTGACTGTAGTTTCACTGGCTGATTAGCAAATAACTAAAGCAAAGAATTAGTAAATGTATTGTAGTTTTGATAGCTCTGAAGGCTACATCCATCACTGCGGGTGCTCATTTTTGTCTGCTGTTGGGCCTCAGCTAAGTCAAGCTCGTTTTCAGTGCAAATTGTGCTCCTCAAGGGCTTGATGCAGCCTCACAATGTAATCATGAAGAGGAGAGTGCCTGCTTTGGGAACCTTTAAGAATGTTCTGCTGAAGTCTTCAAGCCATTAAGCCAAATGTGAAGCAGCTGGAGTGAGATAACTTCTCTACAATTAAGGCAATGGTTCCTGAAAGGAAAAGGAGATCTCCTGTCATTGAGGAAAGTTCCTGTCTGAAGTGTAGAACATCAAATTTGGTGTCATCCTCTTCATTAGAGATGGTAGGATGAAAGGGTAGAAATAAAAATAAGTCAGGGCTTTATTGGTAGGATGCTTGTAAGGTCATGATAAAGCTGAGATGAAACCACAGCTAATAATTTATTGATTCATCCATATTCTACCCCTCACCTCTGATTGGACCCTGACTAAAAGAATTAGACGGCGAAGACAACCACCTGAAATGAGATTTTCTGGAAAGGGTCTAAGCCTTAGAGATACTTGGAGAGAGCTTGGAGTAAAGTAGTTCTGCTTCTCTCCTTCAAAGGGTGTTGTTCTAATCATTATATCAGGACTCCCTGTCGCGTCCCTTTATGGGTATTTGTGACATATCTAACTAGAAAAAACCCATGGAAGACATAGAATTTATTACTGGGATTATACATATCCTTCCTGGCCTGGAAAGGTCTTGGATTTGCCCAGAAGAAACTCGAGGACTTCAGTTCGATGAAGGAGTTCTGATTTTCCTTGCTGGACTGACTTCAGGTGAGTGGACAAAAAAAGATGGAGTTTGCAATCTAGTATAAACATCTCTTTTTAAAAGAGTCTGATGAGTCCACGTTCTGCAGAAAAGGTTCCTCTGCTTTCACCATTGAGCATCTCAGGCCTTGGCTGGCACCCTGTTACTGACTTCCATTAACTCTTTCTGGAGTCATATATTGAGAACGCTATTTACTGAATGCAAAAAGAAGATATACCATCAGTTGTTTTTTTTTTTATAATTATTTGTTTAAATAAAGGGCTGCATGGTGGCAGTGTTGGTAGCATAGTTGAATTGCAGCACGAAGGTCTTGGGTTCACATCCCAAGGTTATTTCTGCACATTCTGATGTTCTCCCTGTGTATCTGTGGGTTCCCTCCGGGTACTCCAGCTTCCTTCCTAGGTCCAAAAATATGACTGGTAGGACAACAGTCTCTCTAGATTGTGAGTCTCTCTCTCTCTGTGTTGCCTTGTGATTAACTGGTGACCTGTCCAGGGTGTACCCCGCCTCTCGCCCAATGACCGCTGGAGATAGGAACCAGCAACCAGCAGTACAGAAAATCAATGGATGTTTAAGTAAAAAACATTTTTACTACAAAGCCCTTGTCTTTTGCCAAGTAAATCCCATTTTCTCATTTTGTGTTCAGCATTATAATTTGACTAAAATTGGTGATTCTTCTTCTTCCCCTTTATCTACCCAAGGCGCAGCCCGAGGAGGACCAGCTGGCTGGGTCCTCGTTCCTCAAGCAGAGAGGCTAACTACAAAAATGAATGTGAGCTTTTTTTGTTTTTCTTTCCTGTCTGTCTCCTTCAGTCTCTCTTCCTCTTTGTCTCTCACTATGCAATTATCAGCACATGAGCAACATATTTAACAGTTGAACATGCTAAATGAAGCTACAAATGTGTAACGCATGGAAGTCACAGACACAGCAAGCTTGTTAGAGTCAAATGAGATAGGATGAGATAGAATGAGCTTTTGGCCAAAGAGAGGCATGTAAGTGATTAACGCCTAAAGCTCTGAGCTGCTGGAGGAGGGCCAGACCTGCTGCGCAGGCTGGCCGGGTCAACATGGGAAGAACATGTGACTGCCATCATAATCTGCTGTTTCAAATAAAAATGAAACAAATGTCGTTTATGATGCCTGTCTGTAATCAGAGCATCATGAAAAGGAAAAGCTTCACTTGCATTTGGTTCAAATCTCTTAGTTTAGGTGTAGTCCCCTTTCCTTACCAGCAGAAGGCAATGTTGTATTTGTTTTGATCACTGACATCTGCATGTTAAAGGGATCTTGTCTCTGGCTGTAATATCATGCATGTCTAAATGCAGACAGCACATATGTTTACATTATAAGAGATGAACCTGTGGAATATACACAATCTGAACAACTATTTTACAGATTTTTTGATGGAATTTAACATATAAAAATAAATACAAAAATGACCTACAAAACTCTGCAACTCTTGGTCAAGCAAATGGATTATGTTGCCACATTTAACTTAGCACACATTCAGTAATGGATTCTGCTTTTAAAGCAATCTCTCCACCATATGCTTTGAGTTGCGTAGCATTTTGTTAAAAGCCATCTGGCAATTGGTTTTTAGTGTTAGGCTCCTTTTTTCCCCTCCCTCTTCAAACCCGCCACTTCCAAGCATTTAGTTGTGTATAAAAATTTTGGACTGCTTTCACTTTCTTTCTTCTATCCGGTGACTTGATCTTATCCTGACATCTATCTCATCAATCACTCTTCTACTTTTTTGTGTTTTTCTCTCTTTACGCTGATGATCACCAGGGTTCACGGACCAGCCCGAGGACCTCCGAGGTTTCCCTGTCCATGCACACTTGATCAAGGGCTCCAGAGGGTTTGGTTTCAACATAGTTGGAGGCAGCAGACCAGGAGAGTTTCTCCAGGTCTACAGTGTGACAGCAAGTGGACCCTCGACTCTTAAGACAGGTAAAAACATTAGAGATGAAAAATGAAAAAGTGTTTCTAAATTTAGGTTTTTGCAGTCACTGTATAAGAGACGTTTACTACTATTTGAAAACAATGACTAAATTATTAAGGAGTTTCAATTTCAATCTATCTTTAGCATCTTATATTAGTGATTACCCCAGTTAGAGCATTTAGCTTTATGCGTATTTTCTCTACTTAGCACTGAGATTTCCAAAAGGTTGCCATCAATTTGAATGCCAGCATGTTCCATTACAGACAGATGTAGAAAGCTAAAAATAATAAAAAAAAACATATTTGCTGTACACTGTTCAATCTGAAAGTCCTGCTCTCAATCTCTCTCTTGCAGCCTGGATGAACTACAGATATCTCAACATGTCAAAGAATGCACAATTTCCTTGAATTAGCCTTTTATATCTCTGACTCCTTTCTCAGCGAAACTGAACTTAACTAACGTTGAATTTTCTTTACTCAGTAACACCATCCACACTAAAGAGTGTTGAACTAGAAGCGCTTGGAATATTTAAGAAGCATATAAATTGTTTTGAGAAAGCTTATTTCTTTTAACAATTTTAAAAAGCCTTATATGCAGACTGTACCTACAATTACTTAAGTCTTGTAAATGTTTTACTGTATTGAAATCAATAGTGTGTTTGCACAACTCTTTTACACCCGTAGTTCTACAACTTTTTCATATAAAAGAGAAAGTGTAGGTAAAACCCTTTAATCCTAGTGGCTAGCACTCCATAATCTTGCTATCATAACACTTGCAAATACAGTGGTGCACATCCTGTTTACGGACAGCCACGCAAAGTCTTACAGAGGCAGCTATTACCACTCTAGGAGGCCAGAGCACTGGCTGTCTCTGCAGGGGCTGATCTAGTTCATATCTGTTAAATAGGCTGGTTTAGGCAGATTAATTTTTTGGATTAGTCCACAAGCACACAGAAGCACAAACTAAATTTTATATGCAAACACGTAGAAACGCAGGCGAAGGTCTTTGCATTTTACCACAATAACTTGACACTGAAAAAGACTGAAAGGCATCAATTTTACATCAGACTTTGCTTTTGATGATTGATTCATATAAACAAAAGGCAATGGTATGAACAAACAAACAGATAACATCATTTTTGCAGCCATAACAGCCAACAAGCAAGCTCTGTACTTCACAGGGAGAAAGAAGTCTGCATCTGCCAACAGCTAGTTTGATATATGCTATGGTTAAAAATGTGGTGGATGGTGCAATCAAAAGTAAAGTACCTTGACCTAGAAGTTCAGCTACAGGGTAGTTCCCTTAGTTCTATTTTTACCACCCTCACTAGCTCTCTGATTAATTGGCATTGCATTTCCTCTTGTATTCATGTCCTGGGAGGTGGGCGACTGACCCATGAACCTTAAACTTTTTATAATATTGGCAGTCATGGTCATGACTGCTTGGAGATTTTCTTACAGCCTTTACCTTTAACATGGAAGTCTATAATCGTCTTAGTGAACACCTCAGACAGCTCTCACCTTTGCCGTCTCTGATACATTGTCAGTGTGGTGCACAGAGTGATACCAAACTACCCAGCAGCATGTTTGTTCCCTTGACATAGGCTTGTTGGTTTATGGTTTGTGAAAAGCTTGAAGAGACCTGTGTTATTGGTCAAGGTTAAACAGTTTAAAATGTGCCTATTAAGTTATGATTAGGTGTTTCTTTGGGGCTACCATAAATCCGTACATGCTAGTCCGTGTTATATTTGTAACATGAAAAACAACTTATTTCTTTTCACAATTTTATTTGTTTACTCTTTTAAGTATTAAAGATGTGCTGGTATACATTAGACAATATCCTGTCAGACAGTAGACCATTGTTTCAATATGCTGCAAGGGTACCAACGGATTGGTACAAACCCAAGCAAAATTTCCCAAAAATATTAAATAAGGACCAAAAATGACAATGTCTGTTATATATAAATATCTCTGTGTCTGTTTTGTTTTGGCTTTGTTAGCGGACATACTCGTGTACATCAATGATGCTTGTGTGCTGGGAATGTCTCACAAAGAGGCTGTAGAGATGCTAAAATCCGTGCCTGTGGGCTGTAGCATAGACATAGAGGTGAGAAGAGGGTATCCAATGCTCTACAACCCTGACGGTTGTCCTAGGCATCCCTCACCAAGATTACTGGACAGTGAGGACCACAATGTAGCACCTACCACCACCCAGCCCCAACCTCTTCACCAGCTACCTCGCCTTTCAACACCTTCGCCGCAGAGCCAGCAATTTAACGGGTTCCACAGCAACAGAGGCTACGTGGAACATGGCGTGACTCTAGATGCCAATGGAAATGCCACATCTTACGCTTCCAGACTCCCTCCACCATACAGACGCTCCAGTGTAAGCAATGCTGCATCATTCTCCCCAGTTCAGTCGCACAGGAGCCTAGCCAGGCTGCAGTTGCTAGACCCGATGCTGGCCAGCCAGAGTGACAGTGAGGTTGTTTCTGCGGTTGGATCACACAGGTAAAAACCCAAACTTCACTTTTCAGTGCAGAGATTAGCTCAGTGTTGATTTTACCTGCTTCTCTTTCTCATCAGGGCGTCGATGATCAGAAATCACAACAATAACTCCCTTACAACGCCGCAGCATCGTAATGGAACGTCAAAGTCTTCTGAAAGTGACCTGTCCACATGCACGATGCCAGGGACCCGGTTGCCACTCCCCGAGTCACCACGGAGACCCTCCTCTTCCCCTGGTGGTCCACGCAGTGCTCACTCACACCTTTTTGGACCACAGACCTCCCATCTCAGACCACCTCCCACCCGAGAAAGCCCTCACCTCCATGGTGTGAATGGTTTTCATGGCAACACCAGCCCCACTGCCAGCCCCAGCATCGTTTCCTCTTCTGGTGCTATGAGTGTGGGCAGTGGATTTGGAGGATTCAGTGGAGGGGAACTCGTTCCAGTGGCCTTGGCGCAAACTGAAGGAGACAGGGGCCTCGGGTTCAACCTGATGGCTGGTGGTTCTGCTGGCAGGTTGACTGTAGTGGAGAGAGTCTGGGACAGAAAGCGGTGCATCTCCCTACAGCCAGGGGATGCTGTTGTCAAGATCAATGGAGCTGATGTCCAGAGTCTCAGCCCCATGCAGGTAATAAAGTTCAGAGTCCACCATGATGATTTTAACTCTTAAACCTGTGCTTTAACAATCTGTTTAAGTTTTAATTTTTCATATCTTTGTCTACAATAGTTCCCAAACTAACTGAAATGAAGAAAATAACCCAAACTTTTGCTTTTATATAGATTCAAACAATCCTGCAGGAGCACACAAAGCAGGGAGAAGTTATTCTGCTGGTTTACAGAGGAGGTACAATATTCACAACCTCCTTGGGCTCAGCGACTTCTTAACATTTAATACTCAGTGGATATATGAGTGGATAATTTTTTCACTCTCTTCTTGTCAGGCACCTATCACTCATCTGTTTCTCCTGGCTCTGTTCGGAGACTCCCTCCACCTCTGCTACGCCCTCCACCTCCTCCTGTTGACTCAGACAATACGTCCTTGCTTCCAGAAGCCCTGCCTGTGCCCCACATCTCCACCAGCAACCCTTCCTCCCCGCTCCTCACAAGTTCCTGTCTGATCCAGAGCACCAGTTTTTTGGAGTCAATTCCAGTGACCCTGACCATGGAGCCCAAAGACTGGATCGACACTGGCCTTGAAGACGAGGCTTGCGGTGGTGTACCTGTGCCTGAAGCAAGTCTGGAAAAGCGAAAAGGCGAACGAACACGGCACTTTAGAGGGTTCGACGTGGAACTGAAGAGAAAACCAGAAGAAGGATTTGGGTTTGTGATTGCCTCACAGGACTTGGAGAATGGGAGAGGTAAGAACTAGCATCATCCACTTCAATGCTTTAAATTACCAGCTGATTGAAAACAGAACTGGAGGATGTTTGAATAGCATTTTTTGGCCCATCACAAGCATTTGGTTACCTGCCCAGAGAAGTGGGTTTTATTTGGATGCCCTTGTGGAAAGAAGTACCATTAGGTAATTGCACAATAAAAGTGGTCGGCATGGCCACAAGCCACTGAATGAGTCAGAATGCATCATTGCATTATTCTGGTGCATTTGTCCACCTTGGTTTAACTTCCATTTTGAAACAACTTTCCTTTGCATTTACAACCCATCAGACGGGTTAATTACAGAGACCAATTGGTTAATTAGACCAATTTTAATCCTCGTTCATAAAGCAAGTTCAGGATTTCAGGACTGTAATCTTCCACAAATCTCCTGGCTTCAGTAGTTCAGAACACTTTTTTGTTTGGCCTCTTTAATAATTACCTCCTAGAGTTCAACAAGGTTCAGGTCCTTTGTTAGAGAGCAAAGGACCCTGTCAAGCTTTAGAGTTCTTAGACGTAATTGGACACCGAAGAGCTCCTGTGAAGAATTCCGTTTTGTCACTGCTAGGCCATATTTTTATGACTGCACCAATTTTTGAAATCTAAGGCTTAGTTATTTTTAGGATCATGCTTCTTCTTGTTTCTTGAGCTGTTTGCTTGCATCCACAGCCAATGCAAAAGGGGACTGACATTTGGCATGGTCTTCGACCAGTAGATTGTCCAAGCTTTGTTTCTATTGATTTTGCGGAGCATTGAATTCAGGTAGTTGATCATTGGTCAGGTTAACTATAAGTTTAGCAACAGTGTTCTAGGTAAGGTTCATGTCTGTTGTTTATCTTGCCACTGTAGGATGAAGCAGAAAAAAAACATAGATTCAGCGTAACCTACTTGAAGGTCCACGTTTAGCCAACTTACAGAAATGCAAAACATCCAATTATATATTTTGAAATCGCTATCTGCTGCTACTTTTGGAATTAATTTGCTTGCTTGAAATGGAATTTTGGGCATTTGTCCAGAGTTGATTATATTATATTAAAGGCTTGCAGATGAGAACCTGAGTGTAACAACTACAAATTGATTAATAGGACTTTCTTGGATCTCCCAAAAGATTAAAAAAAGTGTCCTAAATCCACCCATACTCATATCTGTCATGTACACTGCCTTGCAGAACTGTTCATATCTCTTGAACGTTTGTGCATTTCGCTTTTTTATCATGTATTTACTACACACTTCAGTGTATTTTTGGTAGTATTTATTATGATAGACCCACCTAAATCGGTGAAGTAGAGGGAAAAGGATAAATGTTTTTCAAAGGCTTTACAAATAAATACCTAAAACGTTTGGTGTGCATTTGCACCTTCTTTACTGTGGTGTCATAAACCACATCCTAAGCTTTGAACACCTCATAGAGGAAGGTTTGATCCAAAAGATAAGGCCACATCTGCAAACCCACTAAGACATGGCCATCCGCAAGGCAAGCAGTATTTAGAGAAGCAGCCAAGAAGCCTGTGATAACTCTAGGGGTCAGAGCAAACATGTAGAAGAAGGTGCTCTAGTTGGATTAGACCAAAATGTTTTTGGTCTACATGCAAAACTCTAAGTGTGACAGAAACTAAAACTGCACATACCACTGAGCACACCTTCCCCACACTGAAAAATGGTGGTAAAAGCATCATGCTGTGGGGATGTTTTCTCTTCAGAAAGTAGGGGAAGCTGGCTACACTTAATCTGAAGATGAAAGAAGGTAAATAGAGGATAATCCTAGAAAGACGGCTCATCTTCCATCAGGACAGCCACCCTATACATACAACCAAAGTGGCGAGGGAATGGTTTAGTTTATGGACCAGTCAAGGTTCATACATAAATCTAATTGAAAATTTGTCACAAGACTCAAAAAATGCTGTTAACTGAGACTTTCCACTCAATCTGACTGGGCGACAAATAATAGTGGGATAATTTCCACGTCGATATGCAAAAGCTGGTAGAGCTCCTTGGTAGCTGTAATTGTAGTGAAAAGTGATTACACAAAGTGTTGACTCAGGGCTGCTCAATATACATGAACATTACAACTTTCAGATTTTTATTTATAAAAACTTTCAAAGCTGTGCATCTGTTTTCTTCCACTGCAGAATTATGCACTGCTTTGTGTTATGAATACTTGGATGATGATGTTTGTTTTAACAGAATTAGAGGCACCAAGCAATTAGACGTTTGGTTTTCCTCTTAACAATAATACTTTATGTGAACTTTTGTTTCCACCTAATCACAACTGTGTCCTGCAGAACCATTTTCCATTGACACAAAAGAGCATCAAAACTTCGTTATGTTCTCTCTGAGAAGAGTACTGCTCTCATTACCTTTCAGTGCAGTGTTTAATGGATCTACAGCAGGTAAAACGCAGCATTCCCATTATGCAGCCTTCTCTACCTTTTCTCTTCTCTTGTACAGGCTGCCACTGGGATGCAGATAAAGCTGTTTTATGGCCTAACATGAACATGTGCATGTTTTCACGACGATAAACCTCCATCTCTTCTTATCGTGTCAAGCCCCCTCTGTCCCCTTCTCTCTCTTCCTTATGTCCCATCTTTCTCTCCCTCCCCGACTTTCATCTCATAAGCTCCCGCCCACTCTCTATCTCTCACCTCCCTTTTCACTCTGCAGTAAAAGCGTCCAGTCTGGTTTTTCAGAAGATTAAAAACTCTCCCTCTCTCCCCCCTCCCTCTTACCTCCGTGCTCTCTCCACCACCCTCTGAATGCTTAAGGGAAATGCTACGCTGAACATTTCCCTCGCTGCGGAGCAACAGAGGGGGAACGGCCAGCTTGTGTTGTAGCTCCTGTTGCAAATGCACCTCTGAGCTGTCAAGCTGCTGGACTGCTGGAATAAAGGACATTTTTGTTGTTTTCTTTCTTTTCGTTTTTGTTGCATTAGCTAATCAAAGAGCCATGCTGGAGAGACTACAGTCTGCTTTGAAAACTGTGAAGGAGTCTAAACGTAATTATTTGAATTTGCTCTGCTTCTCACTTCATATTTGCATGTTCTGAAGTTTGCTTGGTCTCGTCTGTCAGCTGTATGAAAGTTGGTCACATGTTCTAAATGCCAGATGCTGTTAATATTTTTGCTCTTTTTAGTGATGACGGAGGCAGACATTTATAGAAGGGACTTTTGCATGTCACAATGCTGATGTGGTCATGATCTGTGTATTACAGCTGTATGAAAACACATGCAGTGGATTTAGCAGTACTTTCTGGAGTCATGTTTGCCTTGAAGAACCTACCTATGCTTGGCGGTTAACGTCTGCAGTTTCATCTGGGCTGCAGAGGAGGGGACTTCATGATGACAGAGGAAGGGGGCTGTTACCTTTCATGAATGGTGATCGGTGCATCATGTCAGAGGCTGACTGCAGGACATACCACAGTGGGATTACTGTAGACAGGAGAACTCAGAGAGCCACGGGATAATAAATAATAAATAAATCAGTGCATTAGCATGCAGCTGTATGTGTCTGAGTGGGCCAGTTTTTCTACATCTGTGACCAAGTGTGTTTGTCCCAGTCTCCCGGTGTGTGAGTCATTGGGCATGCGTGTCTGCACAATAGTGCCGTGTGGGTTTATTCATCTGTTTGTTGATGTATTATGCATGATAAGAAGACTATGTCCAAAGCTGCCTTGGCTTTGATCTGACCTGATTGCTGTTTCTGCCTGGGTCACCCAGATTACACCCTGATTGGAGATGTTTCTGGGCTCTGAGTTGCCTTTTAACTGAATCATCAGCCCTGTCTGACATGCACTTTACCTCCTTTGGCATTTTCTTTGCCCCCTCTATACAGGTTTAATCTATTAACAAGCATTTTAACTGCAGTTCAAACATGCTATTTTTATCCTGAGAGCCATGAGGGTTTTCTTATTTTGGCTTAAATGAGAGCCTTAAAAATTTTTATTCCTGGTTACGTAAGGTCCCTGGCAGGACTCTGGAGGGGCCAGCTGTCACCAAAACACAGCTTGCTCTCAATGCAGGGATGGGGGGTGGGGGGTGGGGTTGAGGGTGTACTACCCGGGAGTTAACTAATATCAAAAGACCAGAAGATTCACATCTGAGCAGAGGAATGCTGTCCAGCTAAAGACTGCAAGGAGCTTTTTAGCTATTGAAAAGGATTATTGGAGGAACATTAAATTCTCAGCTGCTCAGTATTTTACTCATAGACAGAGGAAAACCTATTGACTGGAATGACTGAAAAGCACAAAAGGGAAACCAGGGGAAACAATAACTGAGTAGAACATGGCTAAACATAAGACTGACTAGAAATACAAGACCAAAAGGGATAAAATACTCAGAAACAGGTGTAACAGAATGTAAATAGGATGTACTGCACAAGAAGATTCCTTCAACTTATAGCAGATTTGTTTGAATAAATAAATAAAGTCACTTACATTCACTTTGACAAATATTTTGTTTCAACCAGAGTTTTTGCAGATCATCTTCAAAATACACTGCTTCAACACAGATTATCTCAATTCAAAAAGCCTTGAACATGTCTTAGGTGAAGACCTAAAATGTGCCTAGCTTTATCATATATTTCTAAACAGACTCAACAAATACAGGAAATTTATGACCTCACCCTGCTGTGTTTATGCAGTGCAGTTTTCCTCACTGTTTGGCTAACATTATCATTTTAGCTCTTTCTTTTATGTCAGTATGTTGAAAGGGTCCAAATGCAGACAAGAAGCAGAAGTAGCAAAACACTAAAAAGGGTTTAATGAGGTAACGTAGTGAAACAAAACCAAAGCAAAGACAGAATAGAATATAAATAGTATAAAGGGGTGACGAGAATATGGACTGGGTCAAGAGTAGGCTTACAAAGTTGCAAAGGAGCATAAAATTTCCCTTGAATTTATATTAACCTTCATTACATTTGAACAGATATTAAGTAGAACTCCGTCATTTTAATTTATTTAGTTGAAAAATTTATTATTTCTTTGGACCACAAAGGCATGAATGTTGAGGAAGAAAATTACTCATCCCCCTCGTAACGCAGTCTCTATGGTTTTCATCTCATTCTTCCTATTTGATTTCTTCACATCCAACCCTGACTCGTGCTTTCCAGTGTCACCATCCAGTCTTGTTAAGGATGACTCCGTTTTCAGGTTCAAAAAGCCTTAGGTTCGCCCTAATGGCCACCATTTTCTTTCCGAAATCACATTCACGAGCCTGCTTTGTGTGTGTGTTACAGAATATTCTTATTTAGTCCCAGAAACTGATGGAGGAATGCTTGAACAGAAGCAAAAAGACAAAAACCATAAAACCTAATAGTTACTAAGCAGAAGACTAACCCAAGACAACAATGACTCAAAATACATAGCCAAAAGTAAAAAGTTTGAAATGAAAATGATATGAAAGCAAAACAGAAAAGATCGAACATAGTGAACAATGGCACCAGATTACAGAAAAAATATGAACTAAGATTTATACAGGAAACAGTAACTAAACCTAACACCACAAAACCTAAACAATATTTCTGAGACTCAAAGCACATAATAGAACCAACACAAAGTCAATTTTCTAAAAGACAGTTTTGATATGACTTGTTGATTATTCGTCTTCTAACGTATTCTTATCAAAAAACTTTCAGGAAAGGTTGTTGTCTTTGTTTTGAACATAATAAAACTTGCTGGCAAGTGTTTCTCTCTTATGCACCTAACACACAGGTCACATAACATCCGCTGAAGCCTCTTTTCTCACTCTCAATGTGAAATTAAAAAAAAACTGTAAAAAGGGCTTAGACTTTCATTGAAAAGCTCAGATTTTATGAAGAAACTAATGTGGATTAAATATATTACAGTTTTACAACTCATCTCTTTGGCTGTGGCCTAGTTGCTCCAAATCCCAGTTATTAGCTCTAAATTTACCTTTAAACGGTTGACACATAAATGCCTTCCTTAAAGGCAACCCAAGAGTCACCAGTGTAGGTTTATCATAATACTACCTGCAGAAGAAAACTCTTTTGGTATCTTTGTTTAGTATAAATCTATGTTAGTTGATTACGAAGGCTACGAAGGCAGCATGTCAAAAATGGGACAAGAACAAAACAGACTTCTGCCCTCTTTGTCAGGGTTTGTGGTTGGTTTGGACCAAAGCGCGGACAAACATTTGGAACCAACATTGTGCGATTCAATCTTCTTTCTTTAATAATGACCAGAAATGGACTTACATTAACTGACAACACATAGATCAGGAACCAGAAGACATCAGGGAATTTACAGGAGGAACCAGCGAGTGACAACGAGAACCAGTAAGCTTATAAACAGAGGGAATGCAGTGTGGACCAATGAGATAGGGAGGCAGGTAATCAGATGAATAATGAACAGGTGTGAGGACAAGCTGCAGGGAATTGAAGGGGAATGTATCTGATGAAAACGAATTAGAAGGGGAAGCAAGACTAAATAACAAAACTCAGGATGCAAATCAAAGGAAACTATAACCAAAACATAAAATATAAGAATCTGGAAAGCAACAGCTAACAAGAGTAATCTGAGGATAAGAGCAAAACCCTAACTGGGAAAAATAAACACACACAGAACACCAAGTGACAGAGACCAGACAGAGAACATAAACAAGAGGGACTAACCAAAAGAGAACTATACTACTAACAGACCTGGGGGAAAAACTAGATCTAAAGGGAAACACATGAACAACAGAATCTAGACAGTGATAACTTAACAGAAGTAAACTACTAATCAGAAGGAACAGAAAAACACCTAACAGAGAAAAAGTAAACTAACAAAAAACTCAAAATGGCAGATCCTGACACTCACTTAAAACAACTTCGATCTCTTAACTTGTAACTCATGTGAACAATATTTTAGCTGTTAGATTTAAATTGGGCATAATATTTACAAATAAGCCAATAATTATTTACACAGGAAATATAGGTAGGAGGTGGTGCACCATCAGTAATCTTCCTGTGTGAAACATGCATTGAAAACAGAACATGAAAAGCCTTTCCTGTCAGAGTAAAGCAGCATACGAATAATTCAAAAAAGCTGCCCTTTAATTAGCTATAATATTTAAGCTTTTTACATGCTTTATTTCTATTTAAGATAGTTTCTCTGACTGGAAAAGCTCTGTTCTATGTTTCACACAGAGAGATCATTGGTTACACAACATCTCCTATCTCCATTACCCATGTAAATAATCACCCTCTAATTTAACTTAGCGATGGGTAAGGATTCATAAAATGTACCTGTGTAAAATAAATCTTTTATACTAGAGTTGGTTTCAGATGACAGAAGTCTACTTTGGTCTTGGCACCTCTCTGGTATATTCTAAAAGGAGATGCCATACTAATCCAGACAGCCTGCAAATATGCCAATCGCAGAACAGCATACTATAAAAATGTATATACTGTCAGTATAAAAATCCCAAATCTGTTGTTGTGTTACAGATTCAGGACAGAAATATTTGCTTAAAGGCTTCTGGTCATGACTCTTTGTTCTTGAGGGGAAAGACAAATTGAAAGAGGTGAGGTAGGATGAAAGATGGAATATGAAACAGAGAGGGAATGTTTCACAGAGACAAAGAGGGTGGTTATAAAGAAAAAGCTGCCATTGGATGTAATTCATAAGGTAAACCGAGCCAGAAAAAACAGTCCAGGGCTTAATTACAGCTTATTTTAGTAAATCTGGCATGTGCACTGTTGGAATAAATCTTTCAGCTCTTAAATGCAATCGGCAATTAAAAGGAACACTTTAATGCTAGTTAAGGTTTTGTTATTTTAAGTAATGAATATAATTGAGTGTTTGAATAAAATTAAGCGTTTACCATTTAGGATACTTTGACTGATTCAGTCTGTTTTTATTTCAGCTGTGTCCCTTCTTCCTCACCGTTTTGTCACTGTCCGACGCGGAAGTCCTGCGGCAAAGAGCGGCCAGATCCGACCCGGAGATCGTTTAGAGGCTGTAGAAGGCCGTTCAGTGGTAACTCTGCCTCATCGAGAGCTCGCTCAAATTCTTCGTAGAGCAGGAAACACTCTACGTCTAACCATCGTCCCCCGGCCCAGCACCTGTAAGTTACAGAAAAATAAAGACACCAGCCATACAACAAAGGAATACAGCTTGGTTCTCAGCTAATGATCTAACCAAAATATTCATCCTTCTCAGACTCCTCAAATCACACAGAAACAGCTGACCATGATCATGGTCACAGGAGCAGAAAGGGTCAGAGGTCACGCCCAAAGGTGAAGACAAATCTTGTTGCCAAACCATTTCCTTATGAATTTTATACTTTCTGCAATGGGAATGATCACTCTTCCATTCACCCTTTCTAACTTTGTTATCCAGCGTGACTCCAGGTACTACAGTGTCGACCTAGATCGGGGGCCTTCGGGCTTTGGCTTCAGCCTCCGAGGGGGAAGTGAGTACAACATGGGCCTCTATGTCCTGGGATTGATGGAGGGGGGTCCTGCATCACGGAGCCAAAAAATACAGGTATGTTAGTGCTATTCATTGCTTCCATTGCACTTACTGAGGCCCCTGGTAAAGGTGTGTAAAACGTTTTCGAAGACATTAGGCTTTTTCTGCAGCAGCATAATTTCACACTGAAAAATTTAGAAAAATACAACCTTTAATTTGAGTAAGATTACTCAACAGGATTGTCAGGGTTTGCACATTTTAGTTCTAGTTCTCCCTCCTGTTAGGTCAGCTTTAGTTATTGTTTACATCTTGGTTTGTATTTAAGTCCTCACATCCTCTACTTCATTTCCCTGTTTGGTTCAGTCAGTGTTTGTTTAGGTTTGCTTACTTTTCTAGTCAGGGTTTCCTTATTGTTTCTATTTTGCTAAGTCCTTAGATCTTAGGTTGTTGTGTTACCTCCAGTTTCTCAGTTTCCTTTAGTTCATGTTTATTCTTGATTCTATGTTTTATTTATCTTGGTTTATAGTTTCTCTTAGGTCTGCTCACTGTCTCGTCATTTAGTTCTTTTCCTCACGCTTTAGTTTTATGAGGTTCACCTGCTCCCTCTGCCTCCCTGCCTCCTTGTCTCACCTGTTCTTAGTTCCTTTGATTACCTGTCATCTATTTTCATTGGTTCTTACTCCTCTCTCCCTCAGTATATATTTTGATCATTTTCATTGTTCCTTGCTCGGTCCTCCTGTTAATTCTATGCTGATCCCTGTTCCTTGTCATTTTGGAAACTCGTGTAAGTTTATCTTTTCGTTATTAAAGCCTCAAGATTCTCATGTCCACTATGCTGCCAAGTGTTTTTCTGCACTCCGGTTTCGTTCCAAAACCCATTCGGACAAGGATTAAATAAAATGACTCCTAACACTTCTTATAGTATTATTTTTAATCAGTATTTTCGTATTTATAGTTCATTTCTTTTGAGTGTCTAAAACTTTTAACGAGAAATCAATGGCTTCTTATATTCCTGGGTGATAAAATAACAAAATAGAGGCCCATTTCTCTTAGACACTCTTTAAAATTGAAAAGATATGGTGTTATTCTTCATTTGAGGTAATTCTTACAAAGAAAGCAGCTAGTTTGTCCATATCTACAGTCAGGGCAATAATTAAAACATTTAAAACAACTTAAACTAAAAGGAGGTCAGGGAGGTGAAATCATGAAAGCTCACTGTTAGAGAACTGCAGAAAAGAGAGGCATCTTTTTAGACACCAAGTTACTGTAAGAACCATTATAAACTATCTACATGCCAACTCTTTGTTTGGGAGGCATGTCCTTTCAGCGCAAACGAAAAAATGTGCTAAACTCTCCTGGGGCATTAACACGGACTCTGTGCTTTTAGTCAGTTGGAGACTGAAATCTCACGTCCACTATTAAGCATGGTGGTGGATGTGTGATGCTGAGGGCCCCATTCTCTTCCAAAGACCCTGGGTAATGTTTTAGACAGTATGGCATCATGAAATATTTGTAATACCAGGACAGTTTAATAAAAATCTGGTGGTCTCTGCTTGTCAGTGGGTCTTTTAGCAGGATAATGACCGTAAAATAGGTCCAAATTTACACCATCATATTTTTTACCAGGAAGATAAATTAGATGTTTAACATGGAATTTACTTTCTCCAGTGAACGTATGTACTTAAATTAAAGGCTGGATTTATCTAAACATTTTAGTGTTTTTTTTTTTATCATAAGAAAATATGTTATGAGACTTTAATATAGTCCGGGCTTATTATTAAGAGAATTCTCCAAAAAGAAATTCAGACTGTTTTTGGAGCATGACATATGTGCTCAACGGAAGCCAATTCTCTGAAACCCTAAATTTTCCTCCATTACAGTGGTTGCTAAATTTGCTCAACAAGTTGGGAGCATTGAGTTAATCTCAAATCATATAAAATGACTGCTAATTGCAAATTTTAATTTAAACATCACAAGACTTTAAAGAGTGGTCATAAATATGCAATAAATGTTTTATAGTATGCAAAAACTACTGTGTATGGGCGCAGTGCTGATGGTGTAGGGGTTAAGCACGCGACCATATGCAGAGGCTACAGCCCTCGAAGCAGCTGTCCCGGGTTCGGGTCCCGGACCTGGCGACATTTGCCGAATGTCTCCCCCTCTCTCTACCCCTCTTTCCTGTCTACCTACTGTCAAAAAAAACCAAAACTACTGTGTATACTGCAATGTTTGCAACATGTTGTTCTGTAACATGAAATAACTGTAATTCAGGAGTTTAAAATATAGACAACATACCTGTGGTAACATTTGGTACCATCACAATGTTAACAGGATGATTTTTGGTGAATCTAGTGATCTAGAACCACCATGAGGTTCTCCTGTGTGAAATGCCATCTCACCTTTTGCATCAATTCTCTTCCTGCAAGTGAAATCAAAAGTGATGCTGTGCTTGCAGGTGAGTGACCAGCTTGTGGAAATCAACGGAGACAGTACAACCGGGATGACCCACAGCCAAGCTGTGGAAATGATCCGCCGTGGAGGACACCGAATCCACCTGGTCCTCAAGAGGGGGAACGGCTACGTGCCTGATTATGGTAAAACACAGCTTGGGATTTTTCCAAGATAAAAGCACTAAAATACAGTATGTTAGGTACATGAATGAACAGAAATGTTTAATGATACACATATTGTATTTTTAAATGTGATAAGTATGTCTTTTGGCTGGTATTTCCTCTATTACTCTCTTTTTTCACAATAACTAACTAAAATACTTTTCCATTTTTTCATTCTCTCTTCCACTTTTTTGATGTCTCCCACTTTTTAATCCGCTTCATTAAAATCTTCTTTTTCTGGTAACTCATTGTGCCTGTGCCCTGCTTTGGTTTACCCTTTTTATTCCTCTTTGTGTCTACCTTTTTCTTTTCTTTGACTCTCAGTGGAGCTCTCCAGTTTGTCTCTATGTATGACCAACTCCAAGCTAGGCGAGCCTTGCTTCTATGTCATTGGACGAACAGAGAATACGCGGTTGGTAATGGTTCCTGTTAGTTCTCCCATTTTCTGCCTCTCTACATCTCTTTAACCACTCACCACGGCTGTCTGCACTCAGCAAAAGATAGCAATAAGCATATGTTGGACTTTCTCATAATAAGATTATGAGGATTAATTAGTACTTTAGGTATGTACAACATTCTGTTTCTTGCAAATTTGCCTCTAAGCAGAATGCTTTCCATCATAATTTGTGAGTATGCAAAGTTATCGGCATACCTGCAAAATATCAGATCATGCAGATAATTAAATACATGTTGTATGACTAATTAATGTAGCAGTACAATAAAAAAGCAGATGTTCTTACCCAAGCTAACCTTAAGACCAGTAAATCACTTAAATGTACAGTGCTTGCAAGAGTATTTACACAACTTGAGCTGTTCCACATTTTGTCAAATAGACCACCACAAAGTAATGCATAATGCGCCGAGCATTTGTATTCTGCCCTAATAGGTCAACACTTGGTAGAACTACTTTTTGCTGCACAGTTGGATTTCCGTATGGCCTTTGAATAGGCCGTTGTAGCTCTGGCTGTATGTTTGGGGTCATTTTCCCACTGGTTAGGTGAACCTCCACCCCAGTCTCTAGTCTTTTTCAGTGCTAACGGGTTTTATTCCATGGTTGCCCTGTATTTAGCCCAGTCCGTCTTCCTATTAAGCATGATCACCTTCCCCTTCCCTGCTGAAGAAAAGCTTCCCCACAGAATGATGCTGCCACCAGTATGTTTTAAAGTGGGGATGAGGTTTTCAGGGCAATGTTCAGTGTTAGCTTTCTGCCACATGTAGTACTTTACATGTAGCCCAAGTTAAATTCTGGTCTCATCCGACCTGAGCACCTTCTTCCACATGTTTACTTTGCCCCCTTGTTTGTGGCAAACTTTCAATGACTTCTTGGGGCAGAGTTACTTACATAGATGCAAAATAGGCTACTTATACAAACACAAGATTAAGAAATAGCTAGACAAAATATAAATGTGGCTTTTTTGGCGTTCTCCTTGACACTCTTTTAACCCTTCTTTAAAAGCCAGATTTGTGGACTGCTTGAACAGTGCTCAGGGAGACGTTTAAAGCTTGAGATATTGTTTTATAACCTATTGCTGCTTTAAATATCTCCATCACCGAATTTGTGATCTGTCAGGTGTGGTCCTTGGTCTTCATGATGCTTAAACAAACTACACACACAGGTGGACTATTTAGAAATTAGGAGACTTCTAAAGGCATTTTGTTCCACTAGATGTTATTTACGGTCTTTCAGAGTAAATGGGAATCAATTCACATAAATGCCACACTTTCATATTACTTTCTTTGTAAAAAAAAAAATAGAAATTATGCGTATTTTTTCTTCTATTTCAGTTATGCACTATATCTTGGTCTTTTAAATTAAATCCCTGATTAAAATAACAAGTTTGTGACTGTATCAAGACAAAATGTGGAAAATTTCATAAATACTTTTGCAAGGCACTGCAGATTACATAAATCTTAGTTTTTCTGTCTCTTATCTGCAGACTGATTTTGTTTTCTCTCCCTCTTTCCTCTTCACCTGTCCAGCCCATGAGCACAGAATCACCTCCCCCTCCCTCCTGTACAACCCCAAAGAGCAGGGTCTGGCTGCAGTAAACTCCGCTGGGAGGAGGGGGCGCCGCTCCAACCAGAAGGGGAGAAGCAAATCAGTCGGAGATGTGAGAGAGAATAAGAGGGGAAACAGCAGAGGAAGAAGAAGAAGGCGGGGCTCAGTAGGAGGAGAACGCTTACAGAGCCCCATCTCCGAGTGGAGGGAGAGGTCCCGGGAGGATAGGGAGAGGAGGAGGAAAAGGAGATCTCAGAATTTACCAAGAGATATTATTAGGAAATGTGAAGAAGATTATGCTGAGACAGTAAGGGGAAGAAGAGGGAGGAACAGACACAGAGAGAGAAAAAGCAGGAGTCAGGAGAGGAGGAGGATGACAAGGGGGGAGGAGTCTGAACTGGAGGAGCAGGAAGCATCTACTGTTGAAGAGACGCAGAAGGAAAGAGTGGAGGAACTGGAGGGAAGAGTGGACTTATTAGAGAGTGAAGAAGACAAAGTTTTCCTACCTATTCCAAGCCCAATCCATAGACTTCCCAAACCCAAGGAGAACTGGGAGGTGAAAACTGATGAAACCTCGGACATGGCAGCAGAGTATAGGGGGTTAAAAAGGGATGAGGAGCAGGAGAGGTTACAGGACAGGGCTTCAGCAGTGGAGCTGAATGATAACGAGCGAAACTATGATGCAGAGTCTGTGACCTTTGAGAGGCCTTTACCAGGTGTTGCTTTGGTTGATCCGAAGTGGCAGAGAGAGTCCTTCTCCTTCCTCACCTCCACATGGTCTGTGGACCAGCTGGGGGATGCCGGGTCAGAGTCAGGAGACAGTCAGTCAGACAGTCAGTCTGATGGCAGCCTCTCTGCCGCCAGTATTTCAGGTCTTTCTGTGGCTGCCGGGGCGCTGCCGGGCCCGTGGCTCGTGCCGGGTCAGCAGAGTCTGGTTCACTTTGTAGGTGAGGAACACAGGCGGGGCGGGAGGAGGACCAGGCAGAGGGGAAGACGAAGCGCTGTCTCCTGATTGTCAATAGAGAACAAAGCAAGCAGTATTTAAATGACCCCAGATCAGATTCTGTTTCACACCATTCGATCTCTACTTGCTTTCTGCAACTATCATCAACCTTTTCTCTAAGTCACTTTAATACCTACAATAGAGCTCACATTCTTTGTGCCTTTCTGCCGCTGATCTCTGGATGATGTCATATCACAGTTCAGTTTGAACCTCCCCCAACATTGTAAATGTCCTTTCAGAGCATTGTTGCACATTTAATTTGAAACCATGGTAATTTTCAGCTTACCCTCTGTTAGCCACTCACCCGTTTCATCAGCTTCTGTGAGTGTTCACTCTCGATTACGGCAAACACCTTTACCTCATGAAGATACTGAGCAATAAAAATGCTGCGACTGTCCAAAACTATCATATGCACTCCACTGTGTCAGTGTAACATGTCTGTACAGTAACAGTAACTGTCTTATTGTGTGTGAAAACCCCTGTTTTGAAGCTTCTTTATTCTGTAAATATCTGTACAGAAACAAGTTAAGAGTTTATTGTAAATATTATAATCAGAGAAGCCCTGATTTGTATACCTTTATTGTAAAACTTATAAGTCTATATATTTGAATATATGCCACAATCAAATACACACACACACACACATATAATTATAAATATCTTACAAATAACAGGTAACTGATCACTTTTATTGTTGTGTGATAATGTGAAAATTGGTTCCTACTTATTGTACACATGAAAATACAGTGCCTTCCAAAAGTATTCAAACCCCTTAAACTTTTTCACATTTTGCCACTTTACAACCACAAAATGCAGTGTATCGTATTGGGATTTTATGTGATAGACCAAATGTTTTTAAAATAAAAATCTGAAAAGTGTGGCGTGCATTTGTATTCATCCCCCCTGAGGCAATACTTTGTAAAACCACACTTTGCTGCAATTAGAGCTGCAACACACCTAGAGACTGAAATATTGGCCAGTTCTTTGTCAGTTAGCTCAAGGACAGTCAGATTGAATGGAAATGGTATGTGCACATCAATTTATGAAGTCTTTTTGCTGATTGTTAAATGTTTGTACTTGTACTAGGTAATTCTGATGCATGGATATGCTTTATTTGACTTGATGCTCAATCCATTTTCCCATCAGCTGTGACTTTCAAGAAAAGCATTGCCACAGCTTGAAGCTGCCACCACCATGTTTCACAGTGGGGATGGTGTGTTCAAGATAGTACTAGTTTTCTGCCACAAATACCACTTTATATGTAGGCCAGAAAGTTCAGTTTTGGCCCCATTTGACCACAGTCCCTCCTTCCACATGTTAGGTGTGTCCCCAACATGTCCTGTGGAAAACTAGAAACAGAATTTATTATGGATTTGTTTTTATAATAGCTTTCTATTTTTCACTCTTCCATTAATGCCAGATCTGTGGAGTGTGTCATGAATAGTTATGTCAGAAAATTCTCCCACTTGAGTTGTGGATCTCTGCACCCCTTACAAAGTTACCTTAGCTGCTTGTCTGACTGATGCTCTTCCCAGCAGGCTTGTCAGTTTAGATGGACATCCATGTCTTGGTAGGATTTCCATAGAGCTGCCCGATGGCAGAAAAACAAGCAATATGCAATATTGCTAGTGAATGTTGCAATAATGAAACAATTTGTGATAAAAACTTAATAAACTAATAGTTTTTTTTATTGCAAATGCATATGCCAAAAACGATTAGTATGGTATGTACATAACTAGCAAATATTAATTGCAATCCAAGTAGTTCTTTGCATATTACCATTGCATATAATTGTATGCAATGATGCAGTGCCATTTTGTGCAGCCCTATTTTGCAGTGGTGCTTTTGTTTTTATAACCCAGGCCTGGTTGAAACTTCTGCACAACTTTCTTCCTGCTCTGTCTGCTTTGCCACTTGATCTCCTTGATGCAGTTTGTTCACTTATGTTCTCTAACTAACCTCTGACGCCTTCAAAGAATAGCTGTATTTATACTGAAATTAAATTACACACAAAAATGTAGAAATCACTGTATCCCTTTCTGTAAGGTATTATTTAGTCAACTCAGAGGTAAGAACGATACAGTCAGAGTTACTTGTGACAAGGGTAGCCCACTTTGCAGTGAAACTACAAAGTTTTTGACACCCTATCTCTTTATTTATATGCACAGTTCAACAGACAGTTCAGACAGGGTGTGTGTGTGTGTGAGACGGAAAGGAGGCTGGTTCACACAGAGATAACAATGATCTCACACACACAGGGAGGAAGGCATAGTGCAGGTGCCTTGCAACACAAGGTTTTTACATGAGTGATAAGTTTTTGCACCCATCCAACACTTTCAGTGGTTGATTTTGATATTGTTCATATGGGAAGTTGCCCAGGGTGACATTGGAAAGGGGTAAGGGGTGCACAAACACCATTTGAAAAATGTTTATCCCTGTTTTCTAATTGTATTATCCATTAGAAGTCAAATAGAAGTAGGCACACTCTGCTTGCTGCTAAGAAAAGGAAGATCTTGCTGTGTTTGCAGTCAGTCAAGTGCCCACGTAGAAGGAGCTTCAAGTTTACCTGCATCTTTGCTTCTTTTAGCTTGTCTACCTTTGGCCAAACCCAACTGGGAAACTTAAAGACACAGCAAGGGTTGTTCAGACCTTTAGTGCAAGTGGGAGACGACAGAAGAAGTGGCTAGCCCAGGGCACCATTCACGCAGGAACTGCTGCTGATCTTTTTCTTTACACTTCCCATTTAGGTGTTACTTTATGTTGGTATGCTACACAATTCCCAATAAGAGCCACTGAAGTTTGTTGTTGTAAAACAGGGGTGCCCAAGTCCAGTCCTCGAGAGCCACTAACCTGCAACTTAAGGATCCATCGCTGTTCCAACACACCTGAATCAAATGGCTTGTCATTCAGCTCTGCAGAGGCCTGGCAACAACTCATTCATTTGAATCAGGTGTGCTGGAGAGGGGAAGCATCTAAAAGGTGCAGAATAGTAGCTTTCGAGGGCTGGACAACATCCCTGTTGTTATGTGACAAAATCTCAAGAAGTTAGGAGTGTGAATACTTTTGCAAGGCACTGTAAATATGCATTTCAAATTACATGTGTCTGTTCCTATTTATTACTGTGCAATGATGTGAAGATCCCACCTTTTGTAAACACACAGAAATATAGCACCTGTCTAGTCTTAAATGAATGTTTTGTAAAATGCTGCTTGAGTGTGTTTCAGACATGTTGCACCCTTTCTTAAACCATTAGCAAAGGATGCCAAAATATATGCACCTGGCGTGCATATTGCCAGTACTGTTATCATTGTGTATGTGAGGTCAGAAAAAAACAATATCTAGATTCCTGAGAGTGCTGTTCCCATCGTGCCACGTACAGTTGCCTTGGTAACAAACCACTTTTTCCTAACCACTGGTTTTTCTTACTGTGAAAATCTTTTGCTTGAAAGTGTCTAATACTATGGATGGGTGTGCCGTTGAGGAATTTCAGCCATGCTAAAAAATAAAAAAAGGAAAATCTGCATAATCTGAGCTCTGAGATGGTGAAACAGCAAATCATTTTCTGTTGCTCTCCTTTTAAATGAATATTTTAGGGATATTCCGTACCTGCATGGATACTGTGAGATGTTATTTTTCTATCAAAAACATTTTTTTTTTTTTATATACTCAGGTTTTCTGACACTTTGCTCTAGATAAGCCATTAGGACGAAAAGCTACAGAGGTACACCATGGTCATAACACGATGTGGGCCCGCATTATTTAAACGTCAAAGCAACATTATGTTGATTCTTTGCAGCAGCATTAAGAGACACAGACTGTTATTGTTACCAGTCATCTCCCAAAGACATATATCAACTTACCTGCAAATGACCAAACGATCATGTTCTACTCTCCAACCAGTCACCCAACAGTGTAGCTTTGCCTATTTTTTTACTTTTGTTAATATTATTTTTTTTGAAAAAAAAAACAACAACAAAAAAACATTCATTTTGAAAGGGGGGATTGTTTCGCTAAACTGTAAAGTGCAAATAAAGTCCTGATGTAATTTTATGCATTGGCTCGAATGTCTGTGTTATTATTGTTTTTGGAGCCTCAATAATGGACAGCAGATGGCAGCACAAATGCACTAGAGTGTGTTTGGACAAGACGGAAATTAGACTTGTTTGTTAGGTTTATTGTCATTGTGACAAGATTGGAAAGAAAAAATAAACCATAATCTGCAAACATATTTAAGGTTGCAGTGTTAAATCTCATCATTTTAGTTTTTAAACTTACTTTTTTACACGAGGAATCTCAGGTTGTTTTCTTTTTTCATTATGAAGGCCACAGAGCGAGAGAGAGCAGGTGAACATATGAGCTCTAAAAATAACAGCGCTCTGAGGCCTGTTTTTCTCTGTTATCTACTAAAAGCCTCATCCTTCTGTTCAAGTCAGCTCAGGCTCGACGTTATTAGTAAAAAATAGAGAAAAAGCTTTGTTTTCTCTGATGATAATGAGAGACAATGCAATAAAAGAACATGTGAAATCAAGTTTTGGCCTTTTGATTATTTCTGATTATGGAGAAATATTCAGCAGGATAAGAGCAGCCACCGCACTGTTTGTGTTGTTTTACCTGTCCTCACTGGATTTACTCACTGTACAGAGCAAAGCTACGAAGACGCATATGAGATTCTGACAGGACTTTCAAAATAAAATACACAAATTCATGTCTGCTGAAGCGTCACGCTTACGCGTTCATGTAGGGAACACATTTTAGTCTCAAATCTTACTAAAAATGAAATATGGTGAAGCATTGTGTGACACATTGTGAGAGGAAAGTCATCCATCCATCCATCCATCCATCCATCCATCCCCAGCGACACTGTAGTTCATTCCGGGGATCCCAGAATGTTCCCACCGTGACCACCTGGCCTGGACTTTACTAGACCCCTGATATTGGTCTGAGGTATCTTGCGCCAATATGTTGACAGCTGATGCTTTAAATCTACTGCAACAAATCGCATTATCCGAAAAAGTAGTTTCAAAGTAGCATGGACATGTTTGCAGGGCCCAAAGGTTCCTAGCCGAACATTACCTAAAGCATTAAACTATATCTTCCCACAGTGCATCCTGGTGGTGGTAATAGTAATACTAATAATTAATATTATTAGTATTTACTTTTTGGTTCCGTCCAAAATAGCAACATGTATGAGGTTGACTGGTTTTTATTGTGAAAGTCTTTTCCGGAGATTGTTTGTATTTTAAGTGGAAACTTGACTGAGATGCGCTCCGGGGGAGAAGCAAAGCGCCTTTTTGTGCTGATGAGACGCGCAAGCAGCGAAACCTCTCTGCCTCCTCGGCTGCTGAGAGGGAAAACATCACCTCACCTCTGGAGAGACTCAGGACCTGAAGCAGCTGAAGATCACATAAGTAAGAAAAGCGGCTTGGTGAGCTGTTTAGACACATTTTATGTCAGATTCGAAGGCTGCGAACACAGAAGTGCAGTTTTAGGATTTGAACACTATTACCGTGAAAATAGCCCTGTCAGATTTTTAAGCAACAACTTGTGTGTTAATGCTTAATCTAGAGGAAAAGTGGAGGAAAAGCACAGAGACGCGCACTTTGGGATGTGAATTTAAAAACACCGGGATGTAGTGTTTTTTTTTTTTTTGTTTTTTTTTTTCTCGGACCGGACCCGGGGTAAGAGGATCTGGACTCCGAGGATGAACTCCATAATCCAACCCTGCGTACTTTTTGAGCCTTGAAGAGATTTTTAAATCATGGGTTGAAAGCGGAGAAGATGTACTGCGGGGACCCTCAACGTGGGAGGGAGCTGCATTTTCTCTGTTATGTAATGATTGACAGCGCCTGATAAGAAATTGGTAAATCACAACGGGCATCTCCTCCCCTTCCCCTTCCCCTTCCTCTTCCCCCGTCTGTCCAAAAGGTGTGCTTTTTATTGATGATTATAATTTAGTAAGAACTGACACTATCGATCTTAAAGCTATTGATAGGGGCGTGCCATCGGTGAAAGTGTAACTTCATGATCTACTCTCCTGTTCTCCCTTTGTCAGTTAAGGCAAGAAAACTTTTAGCAATCCTTGTTCCAGCAATCCTTGTTAGTCATTAGTTACCCTTGTTTATCCCTCCATCTTCCAATCTCTCTTTGTTTTTCATTTTCTCCCAGTAAATTGTGAATCATGATGTCTCAAGTGCTTGACCTTCTCCATGGTGATGTCAAAATGACTGTGACTTCAGGAAAGCAGACAATAACCAGTGTCCTGAGCTTCATTTTGAGCTTTGAACCCTCATCATGCCGTAACATGTTATAATGCGAATTTTCGTCCTCATCCTCAGGGATATGTAGTCATTTTGAAACTCTCAATCCCTTCACCTTTGTGACTTTCTGTTTCTGAACATCAAAAGTCTACAGTTAAACTTCAGCAGAGACTTTCTTGGTCCCTCCCTCCCCCCACCTTATCAGGGCTGGTGGGGAGGGTGGATCTCGGCCCCACTGGGGGGTCGCAAACTCCAGCTGGTGGTGGTCATACCCTAAGAGGAAGTGCTCCCACCATGGAGTCCAACCCAGAGAGCCCCAATCGGGCCGTGGAGTACCTACTGGAGCTCAACAACATCATTGAGAGCCAGGCCAAGCTCCTTGAGACACAGCGCAGGCGCATTGAGGAGCTCGAGGGCCAGCTGGACCGGGTCAGCCAAGAAAACCAGGACCTGAGGGAGGAGCGTGGCCCACGGGGGTCAGACACCCCAGAGCAGAACCACAACCACAGCCAGCCCCTGTCGCTTCCAGTCCAACAAGGCGGCGGGGGCAGCAGTGGGAGTGGTGGCACCTCAACACCTCAGGTGACATCTGGATCAGCCACAACTCCAGGGCCCAGCAGGGAGAAGAGGAGCCATGCTAGACTGACGCGAGGCCTCTCCTGTGGTTCCTCCAACACGGACCGTGACCGGCTGGAACGCACTGACAGCACAGACACCAACACCAGCTCCAGTGCACGCAGAAAGTAAGTTTGCCAAACACATGGGCCTCATTTTCTCACCTCTGTAGCTCTGCTAGAGCAGTCCGGTTGGTCTAACTTTAAGGTCCAACCACAATCTCCAAATTATCTCCACTCTTGACACAACATTTATACTATAAGCCCTGATACTGACAGGCTGAGAAAAACAGCTATCTTTCCTGTCATTAATGATGATCCTCACATTAAGGGACTGAATATTTGGAGGGGGCAACATAAGAAAATTAACATAGTACTGGAGGATTGTGGGTAAACTGTTAAGAGATCAGGGTGTCTTGCCTGCAGAGGGAGCTTAAATGGTAGAATGATATCTAACATTATTGTGTGTGTAGGTGTAAACGATTCCTTGTTGAGGAAAAGTTCAGGAAGAATATATATATATTTTTTTATTATCTTAACTTTTAAAAAACAGCATGGTCGTTTGTCCTGTATGTCTCTGTATCCCTGCGATGGACTGGCGACCTGTCCAGGGTCTACCCTGCCTCTCGCCGATAGACTGCTGGGGCACCAGCTCCCCCCATGACCCACTATGGAATAAGTGGTATAGAAGATGAATGAATGAATGAACTTTTGCAAACATTGTGTTCTCCTTTTTATTCTGAACTTTGAGCTGGTTTGTGTAACAGATAGGAAAATTGCTACCTTGTTCACTAAGTCTTGATTTCAGCAGCAACATTCAGATGGTAGAGTAAGAATTTGGTATACACAACAAGAACTCCCTAGCCCTAACCCTTGGATCGTGTCCATGGGTTAGGGCATGGATTGTGTGGAAGACATTGTACTTCCACACTTTGGACCCCTTAATAATATCTGAGCATATTTTAAATGTTGCATTGTTGCTGATCATGTTTATCCCTTTATGACCACATTGTACCTTTCCTCTGATGGCTACTTCCAGCAGTATAAAGCACCCATTCACGAGGATAATTTCAAAACAGGTTTTTGAACATCATAATCAGATCACTATACTCCAATGGCCACCAGATCTCAGTCCAACAGAGCACCTTTGAGGTGTGATGGAAAGGGAGACATGCATCATGGATGTGCGCCCAACAAATCTGTAGTAACGCTGTTCATGTCGACATGGACCAAAAATATTTTATACTGCACAGCGCTTGCAATATTTATTGGCATAACTGTTAAAGATGTGTAAAAAGCCCTAACATAACATTAAAACTTTATTGCACCAGGATAATCTCAAACTAAAAAACAAGAAAAATTCTACCTTTAGCTTGAGTACTTTACATTTATTCAGTGAAGGAAGCACAAAGTGTAGAAATAAGTATTGGTTAATACCCATTCTTCTGTTACTGCTTATTAGCTTCAAATCAGTTAATTTATTCATTTCTACCCTGCAAATAATGAATGCAAAATTTCCTTCAAGTACCTTTAAAGGCAGCCCAAATAAAACCAGTGGCACATAGATTTTGTAACTGGAAACCATTTCTAGATTGAATTGTTCACTTGTTTTTAGATCATTCTCTTGCTAAGAGGACCAATGATGATGAGTTCACCTTTATATTTTATTTATAATGTCCTGGTATTTTGAATAGTTCATTGTGCTCTCATATGTTATTTAACAAGGTTCCCATGGTCTTTGGAAGAGAAGAAGCTCAGAGCATCACAGATTATCCACCATATTTAACCGGGGGCTTTCAACTTAATCATCTTTTGTTTCATACCAGATCCATCTAGGGTGATTGTTGCTGAAAATCTTAGTTTCATCTGGCCAAAGCATTCAGTTCTAGATAGTCTCTGTAGCAAATTTCACAGATTTGTCTAGGCATAATTCTAAAAACAACCAGTTGGTCTGATGTTAGCACATACTGGTTTTTATGGAAACAGTGCAGAGATCTTACACCTTTCCTAAGTGTATGTTCTCTCCAGATCATTACGATTTCAGCTGGATCATCTAGACTGATTGCTTTTTGTGTCTTGCGATCCATTTCTTTTGAATAATTTTTTGGTTAAAAGATCCATTTTAAGTTTTTTTTTACCAAAGTCTCCGATGTTTTCTTTTTAAATGACTTGGGGTTTTGAAGTGTTCTTGATGCAACGTGTTCTAAGCTAGGATCCCAGGCCCTTTGGAAGTGAAACTCCACCTACCTGAAGTGTTTGTTGTCAAAATGTTAATTCGTAGTCTCATCTAACCAAAACACACTGCTCCAGTCAATGTCATGCAAGAGCTTATGGCAAACTCAACATGTATACATTTGTGATGGTAGACCAGGCACTTAGATGGCTTCTAATTGTTGTTTGAGAAACTGCCACCCATTCAGTGAGCTTTGGAGTGTTTTTCTCACTTACCTTGCAGCATAATAGATAAACATGGGTCCAGCCTGGTGGCTAGTGTGTGAAAGAAATGGACATCTGTGTCATCTCATTGTTATACCTGAAAGAAACAGAAAGTGGATTACTAATTTGATGTTCCAACTCATGTATAAATTTTAAAGATGTTTCAGTTATATTAATTTTAAAAGGATTTTTAGGTGTACCAATAACTTCCCTCACTGAAAAATATAAAGGTTGGATTTTGGTGAAATTTTGAGTGTGAGACTATGCCGCTGCCTTAAAATATGAATTCATTTTAAGGCTTCTTGCAAATCTTTACCAAGGTGCCAGTAAATGTGGCCGGCACTGAATGTTTTTCATTTTCCAACTTAAAGCTGACCTGAAGCCAGATTGCTGCAAACCCAGCTTTGGCAAACAGCGGGAGCATCTGTCCTTGCTTTTACTTAACCACGCACTCAGCGTCGGCTTTTGTTCTGGAAGCATTCAGCTTTGTGAGTAGGCAGGAATTCATGTGAAAAAGTACAGAGTAAAATACATTCCAAAGTATGCACTTTCCATCCAAAAAACCATCTCAGCAGTTGTAGTTGGATTCTGTTCACTGTCTGTTTTCTTATGGTCCCCATCCTCTTCCCAATGAATGACTCAGATTTACCCAAATCCCTCATCGATCAGAGCCATCTTCTCTCCTGCTGTGTCCCTAGAGAGGACTTAGTCATTAGACAGAAGCACATATTAGTTATTTATGTGGGTGATAAATGCAGCGATGAATAGCTAATGTAGATCTTGCTGATCCTCCCCTGTTTAATTGTCTGTAGCAGTTGTGGCTAACTTTGGATCCAGGCTCAGACAAGCGCATCGTATGGAGTGTCACATTTAATAAAGAGTCACGCTCTTGAGCCATATTGTCCCTGTCTGGCTGTGACTCAGCCTCACCCAAACGGGCCTGCTGGCTCTGGTCAGTGACAATTCGCTCTCCTCTAATAATGGATCTGAGATAAACACACACTTCATCGTCCGGTGCCTGTGAGTGTCTAATTGTGGCTCAGACTGGGGGAAGAGAGAGACAGAAGGATGAAGTACTAGTGGGGAAAGATGACAGAGGAGGAAAGTGACTGGGTGACCTCACTCAGCATGCGTCGCTCTAAAAGAGAAAAGGTGGAACACACACACTGATTTGCCATCTGTCAACAGGCTGTAAGCAAGGGAGAGAGAGAACAAGGCTCCAAGAGCCCAGTTTTTTTTTTTTTCCCCAATTAGTTTTAGCTCTTGAAGCAGGAGCATTCGCCTCCGCGGCTTTAACATAACCCTCGTTTTTTCATTTCAGGCTGAGTAACCCATCTCCATTTTGTTAGTCATGCATGTAGAGGCTGCATCAAAACAAAGCCGCCTCCTCTTCTTTCTCCCAGTGGTGTGTCATAAGCAGCTGTCCCAAACGCTGCCCCGTAACGTCCCTCTTTGGCTCTTAACGGCAGCATGAACAATAGGAGCCTGTGGCCGAGGGGGGAAATGATATTCGATGTCAAGTCCAGCCCCCAGGAAGCAGCAGGATTGAGGGAACTGCCACATGATGTTTTGTTGCTGTTATTTTGGGAGCACATTATTGAACGTGTGTGAGAAGAAGATGATTTTTCTATCATTTAGAGTGCAAGCCAGATTTAAAAACTCTCCTGGTAAACGTGTAAAAATTTAAATACATTCATCTTTTACTGTACCAACACTTATGCAAAGCCATTTACAAAAACATTTATTGGGTACATTATTCACTGTGGCTCAATTATTGATGCCCCAAACAGCCTCTTCAAAATAAATTAAAGTGCTTTTTAAATTTATACATTACTTTTTGAAGCTGTTTAGAGTTTCTATGAACTTCTGATTAGTAATCCATGAGTTTCTGTTTCCTTCGGGAATTAATATGAAGTAACACAGAAGCCCATTTCTTTTAGCTGCGAACCGCTAGACTGAATGAGTACCCACATTTATCTGGCTACCATGCACAGTGATCACAGTGATGGTGGTAAAACAAGTTCTAGAAAGTGTGGCATCTTGGGGTCACCAACTCTCCTTAACCACAATTAGATGCTGTCTTGCCAATCAGGTGCTTGGGAGTGATGCCAGAAAAAAGCATTTTATTTTCATCGAGTAAAGGACTTTTGTTGATTTTGAGCATGTGTGTTTTGTGCATTGGATTTTATATCTTTGTTAAGATTTTATTTAGAACTTTAATCTTTAGTTAGTGCTGCTCTTTGCAGATCCTAGTTCTTGTTTTGTTTTGGTGGTCCAGTTCCTTTTGTGTGCTGTTTTCTAATTGGCCTCCTGTTCTGCTTGTCTCTCCTCTTTCTCAGTTTTATTGTTACCCTATTTCTGTGTATTTTGATTCATTCTTGTGTTCTCATTAGTGATTGTTTAGTTTTCTGGTTTCTGTGTTTTCCTTGTAAGTTGTCTGAGACCTCAGGTTTCTCTCTACTGTTTCCATTCATTTACACCATAATGCCAAATTTATTAGGTCAAACCACCAAATCAATTAATTCTGATGTTACAATCACTTCCATGGCTGCAAGTGTATAAAGTTTAGTGTGGAGAAAGTTGACTGGACCTGACTTCAACCTTGTGAAGATGAAAAGAGCAGAAGCTGCAATCCTGCTTTTCTCATCTAACTGTGAACACACTCCTAAATCTTGTGGAAGATGTTTACAGAGGAATTAAAGTTGCTATTGCAGGCAACAGTTGGACCATCAACAAATTTTAACTTTATAGATTAGGAATAGGATGTAATCAAAATTTACATGTAAATGTTTTTATTTACAAAAAAATTAAAAATGTTTAATTCAAAACTTTATTTAGATTCAACCTGCCTCCAGGGTGCTGCCTGCATTTGAATCCTATTTCCACAGCTACTGACATTTGTTTCCTGCCAGCGCAAATGTAAAAACAAAGAAATTGTTGAACTTTAATGAGACCTTACCTGGAACCATGTTTTGGTCACATTAGAGTTAGATTGATGTCTTCACCAAAAACACACAAGTCAGTTTAAAATGAAACAAAAGATGGATACATGCTATTGTTAAGTACAGTGGAGGATCTGTGATGCTCTGGCCCCCTTTTCCCCTTCAAAGCTTTGGAATATTGTTAGGGCTCCTGGCTCCATATATTCTTGGAAATACAAGGAAAGAGCTACACAATATATTACAATACACAATCTCTGCAATATCATTGTGTGCAATGTTATTTTCACAAATGACTATTTGTAACGCAGTATATTCAGGGGTAGGTATACCGAGTTTCTGGAATTCATAACTTTCATGCCAATAACGTAATCAGCCTGTAGGATAGAGATTCAGTGCAGTAATTACCCAAACCTGACACAGCTGCTAAAGGTCACAGAGGGAGTTGGAAACATTGTAACGTCAGATGAGAAACAGAGCAGTAAAGGAATGTGTATTTATGGCAACTGATATTGCCATTACATGTTTTTTTTTTAAACTTGTACAGGTCCTTCTCAAAAAATTAGCATATTGTGATAAAGTTCATTATTTTCCATAATGTCATGATGAAAATTTAACATTAATATATTTTAGATTCATTGCACACTAAGTGAAATATTTCAGGTCTTTTATTGTCTTAATACAGATGATTTTGGCATACAGCTCATGAAAACCCAAAATTCCTATCTCACAAAATTAGCATATCATTAAAAGGATCTCTAAACGAGCTATGAACCTAATCATCTGAATCAACGAGTTAACTCTAAACACCTGCAAAAGATTCCTGAGGCCTTTAAAACTCTCAGCCTGGTTCATCACTCAAAACCCCAATAATGGGTAAGACTGCCGACCTGACTGCTGTCCAGAAGGCCACTATTGACACCCTCAAGCAAGAGGGTAAGACACAGAAAGAAATTTCTGAACGAATAGGCTGTTCCCAGAGTGCTGTTTCAAGGCACCTCAGTGGGAAGTCTGTGGGAAGGAAAAAGTGTAGCAGAAAACGCTGCACAACGAGAAGAGGTGACCGGACCCTGAGGAAGATTGTGGAGAAGGGCCGATTCCAGACCTTGGGGGACCTGCGGAACCAGTGGACTGAGTCTGGAGTAGAAACATCCAGAGCCACCGTGCACAGGCGTGTGCAGGAAATGGGCTACAGGTGCCGCATTCCCCAGGTCAAGCCACCTTTGAACCAGAAACAGCAGCAGAAGCGCCTGACCTGGGCTACAGAGAAGCAGCACTGGACTGTTGCTCAGTGGTCCAAAGTACTTTTTTCAGATGAAAGCAAATTCTGCATGTCATTCGGAAATCAAGGTGCCAGAGTCTGGAGGAAGACTGGGGAGAAGGAAATGCCAAAATGCCAGAAGTCCAGTGTCAAGTACCCACAGTCAGTGATGGTCTGGGGTGCCGTGTCAGCTGCTGGTGTTGGTCCACTGTGTTTTATCAAGGGCAGGGTCAATGCAGCTAGCTATCAGGAGATTTTGGAGCACTTCATGCTTCCATCTGCTGAAAAGCTTTATGGTGATGAAGATTTCATTGTTCAGCACGACCTGGCACCTGCTCACAGTGCCAAAACCACTGGTAAATGGTTTACTGACCATGGTATCACTGTGCTCAATTGGCCTGCCAACTCTCCTGACCTGAACCCCATAGAGAATCTGTGGGATATTGTGAAGAGAACGTTGAGAGACTCAAGACCCAACACTCTGGATGAGCTAAAGGCCGCTATCGAAGCATCCTGGGCCCCCATAAGACCTCAGCAGTGCCACAGGCTGATTGCCTCCATGCCACGCCGCATTGAAGCAATCATTTCTGCCAAAGGATTCCCGACCAAGTATTGAGTGCATAACTGTACATGATTATTTGAAGGTTGACGGTTTTTGTATTAAAAACACTTTTCTTTTATTGGTCGGATGAAATATGCTAATTTTGTGAGATAGGAATTTTGGGTTTTCATGAGCTGTATGCCAAAATCATCCAGTATTAAGACAATAAAGACCTGAAATATTTCAGTTAGTGTGCAATGAATCTAAAATATATGAATGTTAAATTTTCATCATGACATTATGGAAAATAATGAACTTTATCACAATATGCTAATATTTTGAGAAGGACCTGTATAGCCTGATGCAAAGATTTTTTAAATAAAAATCTGGAGGACTCATATCGGAAACTGAAAATGGGTCATCACAGGGCCTTCCAGCAGGATAATGATACAAAACATATGGGCATACCAACATAGGAATGGTTGTTATGACACCGAAATAGCCATCTTTATTGACTATCTCAGTCCCCAGACCTAAAACCTATTAAACACCTGTGGGCTGAGGTGACGAGGACAAAGAAGAGTAGAGGACTCAATACTCTGAATGATCTAGAGCAGGGGTCTCAAACTCCTGTCCTCTGGGGGACTAGTCCTGCAACTTTTAGATGTGTCTCTGGGTCAGATGGACCCTGCAGAACTTGAAAACATGCATACGATGGCCATTCAGCAATTTGATTCACATTTGGTCAATGATCAAACTCTGTTGTTAATCTTAAATGTTTGTATGACTTGTTAAAAGCTGTAGACCTCGAGACTTTGTTAAAAAAAACAAATAGTCCTTAAACTAGGATGTTTTCTCCTCTGAATAAATCTACTTAAATTTAAAGTTGGGTTTTCAACGTGGGATTCTAACACTGCAGTAAAATATGAATGTTTTTTATGGAAGTTTATAAATGTTTACCAAGGTTTGCCAACAAATTTGTCCATGCCTGTATGTGTAGGAAGGAAGACACAAGAGATTTATTAGTTTAACGATGACACTCACTGCATCTCTTTTTATTGGTTGCAGAATACTACACCTGGGCCAGGCTGCTGTTTTGTAGCTAAAATGACCCTGCAGTCATGATGTGGGTGACAGTTGTAAAGGGGGAGGAGTGCAATCTTCATTCCGTTCTACATACATGCCGTTTGTTTGTCACGCAGCTTAAAGGTTGAGAGACAGGGACTGCTGGAGGTCTTGACAGCAGCCTCCGAAGAGTCGTTGCTTAGGAAAGAGTTATTACATAATGCAGAAAAAAGAAGTCAAATAAAAAGGACGTGTCTTTTTTCTTCTCACTGGCTGTCACAGTGGGGGTGCTCCAGAGAGCTCCGCGAAGGTGTTTGTGTCTCCATCTATTTCCCCTCCTCACTGGAGGCTCCATTCTCACCAAAATAGACGTTAATTTTGTTTCAGGAACCTGGAGAACTCTAATGGGGTTTTCTCTCAGAAGCAGCTCAGGAGCTCCACAACATATAACCCTCATCCCCTTTGCACACCCCCCACTCCACCCCGTCCATCTCACACTCTTTCTCTCACATACCCACGTAAGTACACTCACTCTCTCCCCCTCGCTGGTTCTGTTTTCCACTGCTGCAGATATGACTCAGAGAAGCTGCAAAAATTACTTTTGTGCTTTTCTCTTTCTCTTCACCTCTGAGCTCTGTCCCTTCTTTTTTTTTTTTTCAACATTTAACTGAAGCCTAGCTATTCTCGCTGGTTGAACATTTATTCCTGGTGCAAATCATGCAGTTATTTGTGCTTACTGACTTGTTCTTTACACATTAGCAAAGAAACAAGTTAGAGGAGTGAACTGACCTTGGGCAAATGTGTGGGTAAGCTCACCTGAGCTTTTTCTGACCTCATCCAAACACAGCAAGGAATGCGATGGGAGGGAATCTGCCATCTCCAAATCTGCCATGACTTTTGGAGAAGAAAGCCAGTCCAGTTGAAGCTGTTTGATCTCAAGATAAAACAATCTGTTTGTTGTTTTTATCTTGTCCTTTCAATTCTGCAGCGTTGCTAAAGATTGTAGTGGTGCAGTTTATTTTGACATAAATTTAAATGATAAATATGTCATTTATGTGTGAGTGAGTGAGTGAGTGAGTGAGTGAGTGAGTGAGTGAGTGAGTGTATGCGTGCGTGTGTTTGTGTAGGAGGCAACTGCAAGTGGGTGGTGCTTTTTGCCTTCTAGTGAAATGATTGTTCGTGAATTCACGCTGCGTGTGGAAAAATCATATTTGTGTTTATCTATGTTTAGCCTCATACTGCTCTGAAACTTCTTCTGCCCAGTGACCAATGACCTTCCCGCTTTGTGCAGATGGTTGTGTTCACCACACCGAGGCACGCTGGGCTTTATGCTGGATGCACAAATGTAGTTTCAATTTTGCATTGCCATGCATACTGAGTGTAAATACAGATGTGTTTGCTGGATTTTTATAGTTCATAGGTTGATATGGTTTGTCAGAATGGTGTCATGTTTCATAGTTATCAAAACCAAGTACATTTTACCCATTTTAACAGTTCCCTGGTAGTTTCTGCTGGGAAAATACAGCAGAACAGAAGAGAGGGTATCAGAAATACAACATTTAATTTACGCAGACAGTAAATTACTAGGTGCTAATGGGTTTGCCTGTACATACTTTCATTTCCCATCTGCTTGCTTATACCAAGAGCCATAAATAGTGAGAAAACAAGTGAATAGCTGTGATGTAAATCTTTCCACTGTAAGTGCAATGTTCTTGGAGCCAGAATGCTGTGAGAGACACAGTATAGTTGCTGTGGAAACTGTACAGGAGGCCTCAAGACAATAGTAATATTACATTTCTGTACGTTCTTGCTCCTTTTCTGCTGCTCGCCTTTCCCTGCAGTCACCTTACCACCGCATTTGTATTTTTATAAATAAAATGTGTTTTATTGGGATTTTATGTGATAGCTCAACACAGTGTGGTGCATAAATCTGATGTGGAAGAAAAGTGGCACATGGTTTCCCAACGTCTTTACAAAAAACCTGAAAGGTGTGGCTCTCATTTGTATTCAGCCCCCTGCAATCCTAAATATAGTAAGTTTATGAAAAGATTACGCACACTAATAAACATTAGTAAAGGGTACAGATGTGAATATGCTGCAAATACAAATACATACATACATACATACATGCAGAAAAAGCACTGTGATTTGTTTCCGTTTGTCCTTGGTTGTTTGTCCTGTGTTACTCTGTCTTGAGCTGTGATAGACTGGTGATCTGTCTAGGGTGTGCTCTCCTACTCACCAGCTGACCACAGGAGATAGACACCAAGCACCCCCAACCCGACTGCAATAGTATAAAAAATGGATTGATGGAAAAATACAGCTGTTCTGTTCTGTGTAGGCCTCAGAGGTTTCTTAGAGAACATTAGTGAACAAACACCATCCTGAGGACCAAAAAACACAACAGACAGGTCAGGGATGAAGGTGGGTAGAATGGAGAACTGTTCAATTCATCATCGGAAAACAGAAGAGTATGACGCAGCTGCAACCTCACAAGACAGGCCATCCACTTAAACTGAAAGGCAGTGTATGAAAAACATTAAGTAGAGAAGCAGCCTAGAGGCCCATGGTAACTCTGGAGGAGCTGCATTCACTCATAATTTATTTGGTAGAATCTATCAACAGGAAAACTATAAGTTGTGCCCTCCAAATATCAGGTCATTATGGATAATTGGTAATAAAGAAAGCCATAAAAAATCCTGTTTGTAGCTTGCCACAAGTCACATATGAGACACATCACACTAAATTATACATTTTAGCCTACATGGAAAAACTGATTGTTGTGGAAAACGAACACAACAAATCAACCTAAACTCACCATCCTCATGGTGACAGTGTGATGGCAGCATCATGCTGTGGGAATGCCTAAAAGAATTATAATACAAGGCAATCCTGGAAAAAGGGATTGTTAGAAGCTTCAAAAATGTTGAAACTGGGGTTAGAATGGCCCATTTAAAGTTCAGACATGTAATTCAATCAATAATCTATAGCAAGACTTGAAGTGTGATGTTCACATAACCTGTCTATCCAATCTGACTGAGCTTGAGCCATTTAACTAAGAACAACGGGCCACACTTCTAGACATGCAACGCTGGTGGAGACAAACACCCAAAAATCAGTTTCATTACACTTCACAATTGTACACTACATTGTGTTGGTCGAACACATGAAATCGACAAAAACTATGCTGAAGTGGTTGTAATGTGACAAATGTGAAAAAGTTCAAGGGATATTCTTATTTTGGAAGATAGAGCCCTTATCCCTGTACCTTCACGCTCTGTTTACAGTGACCTCTGCTTCTTATTTTGCAGAAAAACGCAGATTAGCAGTCATTAATAAAGAGGACAGACACTGTTGATCATGAACTCCCTCCTCGGGTGTTTTCCTTTCCCCCCCTCAAACCCAACTCAAGGACTCGGTTTCACAGCTCTTAGCGTCACTTTATTCATTGTCTTCCCGGTTCCAATAGGGATAAGTAACACTTTTAAGGCGGGATGTTTGACAAACACCCGTGCGCACATTCCGTGGATGAGAATAGGGATGCTTGTTACCGTGGGAACGCTGTGAGCTCTTCTGTGAAGAACTCTGTGGGCGAGAGACACAGAATTAGAGGAAGAAAGAGAGAAGTGGAGAGAGGGTAGGAGTGAGAGCAGGAGCGGGTGAAAGACGGAAGTAGGACTGAATGACGGCTTGATTGGGGGATGGAGGAGGAGACGTTTTACCTATTAAAGGTTACAGGTTCTCCTCTGAAAAGTTTCGTACTTTATGACCAGGATCTATTTCAGTCTTTCCGCTGGTGATCTACTGGAATATTGCTCCTTCCAAGTCGCCCGCTCAGCATTTAAATGAAGTCTGATTGTTCATCCATTTGGATACACGGACCTAAGCTGCACACACACACATGCACTCAAACCCACAGTGCGCAGCAGGTGCCCCTTATGCGTAACCCAACCATGGCTGTAAATGTGCCCCTCCTTCTGCTTTCCTGTGCCTTTCTCCTGGCACTGAACACCAGGCACCCACACAGGCAGCGCACACTGTTGCCAAGCAGCAGCAGACTCGATATAGTGGTGGGAAACCAGTGAGGCTGGCTGTGGAGAAGCTGGTGCAAGTGGTTCAGGAGGGAGGGAGCGCTGACAACTGACTTAACTTTATGCTACGAGGCAGCATGTATGGTTGTCAAGCATCTTCAGTTTGTTTACCGGAGTCAGGTGGGTCACATGCTGGAGGTGGGATGACGCAGTGCGCTCCCACACGTTGCTTTCACAGACAATAGTGAAACTTAAATGGTGAAAGCGCCGCCTGAAGCGGACCAGTTCTCAGTCTCCACCGCCCGGAAGCACACATGGCTGTGAAATGGTTGTGCTCTGCAGTGGCCGTGGGCTGCTGCTCGATGAAACGTGCGCTGCTGTACGCAAAAACTGCCACAAGAGCGCAGTTGAATGTCTTCCTGTGAATGTGAGTCTCCCACTCTCCTCGCTCGTCTATTCATAGATGCTCACCCACGCAGTGACGCCCGCACGCTCCTGCACAGGTGGGTTCGGAGGGGACGCTTTATCCGGCAGCAGGCATCACTTCACAACGCGTTCCCACTTAAATCTCCCCTCCTATCTTACTTGCCTCCATTCATCTTGATTATTTTCAGCCCTGCCCTCCTCTCACAGCTCTCCTTTCTACTGTTCATCCTGCCTGTAGCTCATGTAGCCTAACATGCCTAAAATACGAGCAAACTCACACATTCTTCCACCTTTCCTCTTTTCTCTTTCTTGTTTTGGCTATAAACCTTTAAACAGCGCTGTGCTGATTCATTATCTTGAATATTTTATTAGTAGTAGATACTTTACACATTGAGAGACTTGAGTTGCACAGCTAAATTAATTGGAATATCATTAAAAAGTTAAATTATTTCAGTATTTTAAGTGAGAAACTGAGCCTCGCATATTGCATACAGGTACATATTAAGTTCAATGTTTTTGTCACTGATTTCTGAATGTGAAGCTCATAACTTACATAGATTCACATAGAGTGAAATATTTCAAGCCTTTGTTTCTTGTCATTTTGGATGATTATGGTTTATAGATAATGAATACCCAAAATTCAGTGTTAAACAAAATCAGGATATTTTAGAAATGTCCAGTCCCTGAAAGGTATATTCATTGCACTCAGTGCTTGGTTGGGGCTCCTTTTGATTTACTGCATCAGTGCAGCGTGGCATGGAGATGATCAGCATGTGGTTCTGCTGAGGTGCAATGGATGCCCAGGTTGCTTTGATAGCAGCCTTCCTGTCATCTATATTGTTGGGTCTGGTGTCTCTCATCTTCCTCTCCAACACCCAATAGATTCTCTGTGGCGTTCAGGTCAGGACAGTTTGCTGGCCAGTCAAGACATTCTGTTACCTTTAGCGGAGTGGACAGGTGGCAAGTCCGGCACGAAAATGAAATCAGCATCTCCATAAAGCTTGTAGAAGGTGGGTCTTTTAACAAAGCCCGGAAACCACACTGACACTCTCCCTTTCCCCCACACCCCCCTTTTTTGCTGACAGGACACTTGTAACTCGCAACTCTATGCGTTACATTAACGCTCAGCTTGGACTCCTGCTTTACTTGCACAATGATCATCTGCACTGTTGTACTGCTCTCGCACCCAATACTGCTCTATATTTACTCTCACTCACTTAAAACTGTGCACATATATTTATATTATATTGTAGATATGTTTATACTGTTTAATTTGTATTGTATTGCACCGACTACGCCAAAACAAATTCCTTGTATGTCCAAAAACGTACTTGGCAATAAAGCTTTTCTGATTCTGACTCTGATTCTGAAGGAAGGACGCATGAAGTGTAGACTCTTGTGTTGACTGTGGACTTCAGAAAATACAGTGGACAAACAACTGTAGATGGCATCCCACATAATGACTGACTATGGAAACTTCACACTGGACTTTAAGCAATATGAGTTATGTGGCTCTTCGCTCTTCCTCCAGACTCAAGGATCTTGATTTTCAAATGAATTGCAAACTTTACTTTCATCTGAAAAGAGGGCTTTAGACCATTGAGCAACAGTCCAGTTGTTTTTCTCTGTAGCCCAGGTGAGCAGTGCACATCAAGCGCTTAGTAGCTCTTGATGTGCTGACTCCAGCCTCATTCCACTGGATTTTGCTTGACAATCATCTCAAAGCTGTGGTTATCTTTGTTGCAGTGCACCTTTTCTACCACACATTTTCTTTCCACTCAGCTTTCTCTGAATATGTGTCTGTGACTGTCTTGTGGGCATCCGTCTGGTCAGCAGTCTTCCCCGCTTACCTTCCTCATGTAGTGTGTCAAGAGTTTCTAGTGTCAGTTTAACGTGCTTCCCCATGATGGTGAAGGCCCCAACATAACATCTATATATTAGGAATCCTTGTTTAATTGCTCTTATGAATTATTCAACTTGTTTGGGCCAAAATGATAAAAATTACAGAAATAAATGCTAAAAATATGTCAGCTATCTGTTAGTCTGTTAGTAATTAATCTATGCTATGCATGAGTATCACTTTTCTCATTGAATAACTAAAATAAATGAACCTTTATTGATACGTTCTTGTCTGCATGTTTGTTTTTCCTTGGAGAATTTAAAGAAAGAGGTGTGGGTGTGTCTGTGTGAATGCTGCTCAGAGATACAGAAGCAGCTCTTCAGATTTCAGATTAGCCCGTCAACAGTTGCCTCACTGGGGATGCTCCAACAGGAGACGTTAGTTACTGCTGCTGGAACACAAACCTTGGCAGTGTGCAACACACAGTGTGTACAAGTATTGCTCAGCCTTACATAACAACTCCCTTGCCTCTCTCAACATCCCCATCTGAAGCCGAACAGGTCAACGAGTTTATTTAAGAGGATTTCACTTGTTTGCATTACAGAGAGCTAATAAGTAAAAAATTAACAAGACACACCACCTATCCTTTTAGGATATGTAGAAATATGGTATTCATCTCTGCCAATTACGTAGCTTGAAACTTATCAAGGTGCTGACATGAATCTTAAATATAAAAACAAGATCTACGTAAACTGTAAAGTTGAAATAGTCATTGACAGTTTGTTGTTTTACAATCTCCATCTACATGATTACATCCCAACTTTAAGTATGTTTCCTCCTCTTGTGCTGATAACACACCTCCTTGTTGTTTCAGTCTTCTTTTATCAAGATTAAAGCTTTATCTTTAGCTGTGCTTTAGAAAGACAGGAGTCACAGTGGACAAAGATCTGCTTGGTTGTGGACAAAGTGCTAAAAATAATCAACCTTATTTAATGCTGTTGTTTTCTGAGCATTTCACCTGTACTTTTTTTCTTAGTGAAATCTATTGTTAGCCCACTTATAGTTTAAGGTAATTTTCCACACATTAGCAGTTAATAGGACCTGTACTCTGTTAGCCTTTTGGAGCATGGTTCTGAAACCATCGTGCGTAGTTTAATAACCAAAAGTAATTGGAAGTCATCAACCAGTTACTAATATCATGGTATGTTTAAAAGCTGCAGTTTCAAAATCGCTAAAATTATCCTACATTCTGTTTCTTTGATTTTAAAAGCTTGTCCTAAGCCCCCAGATAAAGCATACTAATACTGATACAGGGTTGGACAATGAAACTGAAATAATGGATATAATAATAAAATAATGGGTATGATAATAAAATTTGCCTACATAATGAGCTATGGTTAGTATATTTATAGCCATAATAAAATACACTGCTTAAAAAAATGAAGGAATATTTTGAAAGCCCATCACATCTCAATAAAAAAAGTCATGCTGTATATGGAATGGGTAATGTGTTAAGAGTAAAAGGATGCCACATAATTTGATAAAAAAATAAAAATAAGAGCCCCAAAGAGAGCTTGATCGAAAGTTACCATGACATTTTTTTGGGTTTTTGCGTTTAAACTTCCTTATCTGAACACTCAAGATGAACAGTGGCTCAGAAATTTTGTCTTGGGTAGGACTTTTGTCTTGTCCGTTCTGATCTTGAGGCCATAAGGCTAAGCTTGGCAAAACGTGTCGTCTCCAAATATGAGAGGGTCACAAACTTGACAGGACCAACAATAAGTATTTTAAGACCTACAGGGGTTGGACACCGAAACTGAAACACCTGGTTTTAGACCACAATAATTTATTGGTATGGTGTAGGGCCTCCTTTTGCGGCCAATACAGCGTCAATTCGTCTTGGCAATGACATATACAAATCCTGCACAGTGGTCAGAGGGATTTTCAGCCATTCTTCTTGCAGGATAGTGGCCAGGTCACTACGTGATACTGGTGGAGGAAAACGTTTCCTGACTCGCTCCTCCAAAACACCCCAAAGTGGCTCAATAATATTTAGATCTAGTGACTGTGCAGGACATGGGAGATGTTCAACTTCACTTTCATGTTCATCAAACCAATCTTTCACCAGTCTTGCTGTGTGTATTGGTGCATTGTCATCCTGATACACGGCACCGCCTTCAGGATACAATGTTTGAACCATTGGATGCACATGGTCCTCAAGAATGGTTCGGTAGTCCTTAGCAGTGACGCGCCCATCTAGCACAAGTATTGGGCCAAGGGAATGCCATGATATGGCAGCCCAAACCATCACTGATTCACCCCCATGCTTCACTCTGGTCATGCAACAGTCTGGGTGGTACGCTTCTTTGGGGCTTCTCCACACCGTAACTCTCCCGGATGTGGGGAAAACAGTAAAGGTGGACTCATCAGAGAACAATACATGTTTCACATTGTCCACAGCCCAAGATTTGCGCTCCTTGCACCATTGAAACCGACGTTTGACATTGGCATGAGTGACCAAAGGTTTTTTGGATACAATCCGGGTTAGCACCCGAACATCCCTTTGAGACAGCTTCCTCTTGCATCCACAGTTAATCCTGTTGGATGTGGTTCGTCCTTCTTGGTGGTATGCTGACATTACCCTGGATACCGTGGCTCTTGATACATCACAAAGACTTGCTGTCTTGGTCACAGATGCGCCAGCAAGACGTTCACCAACAATTTGTCCTCTTTTGAACTCTGGTATGTCACCAATAATGTTGTGTGCATTTCAATATTTTGAACAAAACGGTGCTCTTACCCTGCTAATTGAACCTTCACACTCTGCTCTTACTGGTGCAATGTGCAATCAATGAAGACTGGTTACCAGGCTGGTCCAATTTAGACATGAAACCTCCCACACTAAAATGACAGGTGTTTCAGTTTCATTGTCCAACCCCTGTACATACAGCCAGTTTTCTCTGCATCTAAGGAGCATATAATAATGTTTAAAGCTGTCTGTTTCAAAATGGAAATATGGAAAAAATATATCACAATATCTCTAAAACAGTAAAACCATACTCAGTTTTATCCCAGTTTCCTTATGTAAAAATATTGCTCAGATAACAAAAATAAATAAACACACCAGGACGTTTTCAGACCAAGCAACATTTCTAAATATATATTAACCAGTTTGTGCATTTTTGTCAACTTGTGCATTTTTGTCAACTTTTGTCAAGCACAACTGACTTTTAATAAACATGTTATTGTATTTGAGACTTAAATTACATTCATTCTGAGACTATTTTTCCTAACTCAAAATAATTTAAAAAGGGGGCATTCACAACACTTCTCTGGTGAAATGCACTCACTTCATAAAAGCTGGTTTTTGAAGCTCAAGGTAAAGGAGAAAAATAAACAGATCCATCCTCTCAAGAGCATAGAACAGGAATGTGCCATTTAGACGATATCACAATCCCTCTGCTTTGGCAGATTATCAGCATGTTCTAATCCTTCAGGATCTAGCATTGTCATATCCCCCCTCTAAAAATAGTGTTGACATAAAAATACTGAGTGGCACTTCTGGTGTATCCAAATGTTGTCTTGGTTTTTCATTACCCATAACACAGCGCCTGTCTTTCAGTCAGCTGACTGATGCAGGAGCAACAGGTGGGGCAGAAGGTAGACTACTCCATCACATAGCCTACGACTGGAGAAAGCTCTGCTTACTCTCACACTCTTCCCATGAATTTCAGCAAGATGAGTTAAATTGAAGAAACAGTGGGACTGAAATATTGTATGCTGTCCTATGTCTTGGTGACACAGACACAAACTTTGGAAACAGAATCCACCCTAAGTCCCTAGACTTTGTTGACACATCATAAGTTATAATCTTCTCTTAGAGTAGAAAAGAATAATCCTTTATTTCTCCATCTGTGGGCAAGTTCAAGTGCATAGTACATCAATTGAAACATGTGGAACACAAAGTGTACTTGCATCTAAAATAGAATCAGATTGTTAAGGTAATTATGACAATATAATTGCCATGATTGCTACTTACATTCTAATGGAAGAAGAGTGTAGTAAGTTGGTGCAGGAATAAGATCTGAGTGAATGAACACAGAGGAAGCTCCATTAGAAAGAGCTTCTTTATGCTATGAAGATTTAAGAAAAAAAGGCAGTTGCAGAAAAATAAACAGTGGTTTGTGCTTTTCTTTTTCAGAATCTTATCAAAATGTCAAGTATGTTCTCAAAACGTTAACCATGTGACCATTTGGTGTTACACTGTAGATGTGGCTACTTGTGTTGTAAGGAAAGAAAAGATAACTCTCTTATTATTATATTTCTTTATACGAAGTGACAATAAAATGAGGACCGGATCTTATTAAGTCAAGTTTAGTGTCTCGTCAAAAGGAATTTGGCACTAATATACTTCAATGAATAATTACTTAATGAAACAAAACATAACATGCCACTACCAACTAATTCAAAAGAATTTCTGAAGGGAACTGAGAAAAAAACATTCAGAGTACCATTAGCTGATTGAGGGTCTAACTTTGTCTAAATTACTCACCTAACTTTAAAGGAAAGGTTTCGAAGAAAACAGAAACAATGAACTCCAAGTTAGTCAGCTTTGTTAGCTACCTTTGATCCATCATCTCTAGCCATCTTGAATTACCACGGTAAACCTGAGAAGAAGGCCTCTTAACTTTGGTCCAGAATCAGACTGTGGTGTCACCTTTCTTTAGGAACCAAATTTGGGCTTTGACTGTCTTAGTGGGTTCCCAACATGGACTTTGGATTTGAATCGTAACAGTGCAAAAATAATCTGGTTGGGTAAATTGGGTTCTGGTCTAGATGGTGACTTTGGTTGAGGAACAACTTCTCCAATGGCTCTGAATGTTTTTCTGTCTCAGTCCATCTCCCTTTACTCCCTTTAGCTCTCATCATCCTTTTCAGTCCCACAAGTCAGCTCATTATAATGTCATCAGACACCGGTCATGGAGGAGTGTAGTAAATGTGTGTTACGTCTCATTAGCTACGAAAATATAACTTTTACTACTTTTTCAAAGCTTATTGTTTTGCTTGCAGAGTTCCAAACCTAACCTATGATGCTGTTTCACTGGTTGGATGCATAATACCCCTTTAAGATTACCAATATGTGCATTCGGCTCAACTAATGGAAAAAACAATGGAAAAAGACTTTAAGGAGCAGTATTTGACATCTGTTCCAAGGCATCCAAGTAAATGGTTCACCATAATAGTTATAAAAACATTGCTTTGATCATTGTTTAACAATCTGATAGTCATCATCTGCAGGATTATTTTAACTCAATTCAGTGCCATCCATCCATCCATCCATTGTTTGATGGATGGATGTTCTTGAGGGGCTGGTCCTTCTCTCCAGTGGTCACTGGGCAAGAGGTACACCATGGACAGGTCACCAGTTCATGACGGGACAATCTAATGTCAGGATAAGGGCATTTTCAACAATATTGGTCAGAATGTGATATGTGTGCATCTGTGTATGTAGACATTAATCCTGAGATGGCCATGCGATCATTGTGGACAAAAACAAACGAGACAGAGGTGTCATGGAAAATATTATGTATACATGCATCACTCTGCGATGGACTGGCGACCTGTCCAGGGTGTGCCCCGCCTCCCACCCAGAGGCTACTGGAGAGAGGCACCAGCTTCCCCGCGACCCACTATGGAAGAAGCGGTATAGAAAATGACTGACTGACATGCATCACTGACATGTAAGGACTTGATAAATGTCAATATGCACTTAGTCTTTTAAGGTTTAGGCCCATGAAGAACATATTTTTACATACACCACGATACATATCAACATGTAAAACACTGGGGGAGCAACTTAATATCAAAACATCCTATGCAGAAAACTGACTTAGCTGTGACTCTAACTCTCAAAGTTTCCTTTTTTCAAGTAACTTTTGAATAAAAAAATAAAAAAAGCAATGACCCTGCCTTGAGTTTAACTGCCCACTGGGAATAAAAGTTAAAATCTGCTAAAAATATGACTCTGGCATGTTATAATATCAGTTGTTCCTCCTAACAAAACTTCTGTAACTGAATAAGGTTTTTAGGCCACCTTGCTGGTATACTGGTGTTCAGAGCTGAACACAGACGTTTTCTATGGGGCTGAGATAAGGACTTTGCAAATAGTCAATCCAGAAATTGGACTTTGTAACTAATTTGGCAGAATGATTAGGGTCAGTATCCAATTGTGACGACCCCTTTGTAACCAAGCCTTAACTTCTTTACTAATGTCTTGAGATGTTGTTTCAATATTTCCACTCAGTTTTCCTTTCTCAAACCGCCATCCAGAAGTCTCTCTAGCAGCAACGCTCACAGCATGATATATGTCTCCCCCTTTGTCCTCTGAATGTAATAATAATCATTATAGCCAAACAGTTTCATTTTAGTTTTGTCTGACCACAGGATATGTCTCCAACAATAGGGTTTTTGTCCCTGTATGCATCTGCAAAGGGAAATTCATTTTTATGTTGTTTTTGAAGTAATGGCATCTTCTTCTTCTCTGAGTGGCCTTTCAGCCCATGTGGGTTCAGTACCCATTTCACTGTGTATATTGACCTTCCCTGATCTTCACAAGGATGTTTGCGTTTGTTCTGGAGTTGTTACACACAGTTTCCTGCAAAACATGTTTGTCTCTGGGTCAGAGATAGGGTCTCCTTCCTGAATCCTGTATAATGGCTGGACATTCTCAGGATGTCTAGACTTGCAGATAGTTGTTTAAACAGATGAACATGGCACATTTAAGCATCTGGATATTATACCCAAGAATGAACCAGACTTGTGCAGCTACATAATTCTGGATCTGATGTCTTCCCTGGTTTCTTTTATTTCCTGTGATGTCACAGGAGGAAGCAGCATGTTTAAGATGCTGCCTTAAAATACATCCACAGGTGTACCACCAATCAATTCAGATGTTGCAAATGACCCAGAATTACTTTGTTTTTACTCTTAGAAACTTATAAAGCCATTAAATTATCATATGGACATTCTCATATTGAAGAAAGGGAAAGTAGTGTATGGACACTTAATTTGAAATAAAAAAAATACTTTCTTTAAAAATAATTTAAATAATCCTAACCTAAAGACACAAAACATTTATTCGGATGTAACGTCAGACAATGAGGAAAAAGTTGCAGCTGAACATATCTATGTCAAATGAAACATGCACCCTTAAAGGATAATGCATACAATATTACTTTCATTTCTTGCCCACTCGTGCATCTCATTTGTTTCTTCACAAAAACCCAAGGGCTTTGAAAGTGATGTTGTACGCTAATCTTGTCAATCCAAATGTGATCTGTAGGAATTAAATAGATAAGACAGCAAATTAGACATAGTTATTTTTCAACTGATAAAGTGAATATATTTTCACAGAGAGCAGTTGTTGCAGATCATAATTTCTCTCCATCTTATAAGTCCGTTGTTCACTTGCTGGTCCAGCTCTCTACTTGCTCATGAAAGCCATTAATACTGAAACAGCAACTTCAAGAGTGCCTTAGGTGGAGATGTACTGTTTCTTTTTCACTTTTTGTAAATTCATTGCATATGAGCAATTTCAGAGGTCATTGGGTTATAATTAATGTGGGAAGTAAAAATATTAGTGGTTCTTCTAAAACAGCTCGGTTCTGTAGTTTTAAGAAAATCGACTCAAGCGGGAGTAAATTTTACATTTGCGATGAGAACTATTTTTAGCTGTTGAGTTGGTGCACTAGTAAACATTTACGGCAGCAGGAGGGCATGTGTAGGCTTAACTTAAAATAAACTACTATTCATACTAATGAGGGCATTTGTCACTCAGTGCAGGATGTGTTTTCCTTTTTGTTTCACATAATACAGCAAAACTGGGTGAAATTTGTTTTGTGTTTCAAGGAACTTGGTAAAAATCAGAGTTTTTAGGAAAAGAAAAGTGTCACTCAAGAAGACATTTACTCTGAATAGGTTAGCTCACCATGGACAGCAGGAAACTGTTTAAATACAACATCTTGTGTCCTTTTTCACCCCACTTTGTGTATTTTTTACCCTCTCTGAAAGGGTTAACATGCTAAAGTGTCAGAGACTGTCTGTCCTTAAAGCAGCTGGCCCCAGTGAGGAACCAGCCATTTACATGCTAATCTAACCACTGCTCACTCTTCAGCTGCAGATGGAACATCTCTAATTCCTATCAGAGCAGAGGCGCAACCGAGAGGCTTTTGTGTTTTTATGTGCACTTCTGCATGTATTACAGAGAGTGCTTTCCCATTTCCATAAAAGATGATCCAGAAAAGAACTCCACTGCAGACCAGGAAAGAGCTTTTATGTAATCTAGCAGGGTAGTTTAACAAAACTCCAGCTTTGAGTAACTCAGAATTTTAAATTGCCTCATTTCTTTTTCTTGAATTCTAAATGTTCAGCTTTAAACCCCTTATAAGTCATGCATCTACCAGAAGGGAGTTCTCAGCAAACCTGTTTTGTTTGTGTGGGCGAGATTAAGTTAGTGACCTTGCTCTTGTCGACCTCTGTGCAAACTGTCACACATCTGCATCTAGTGTCTTCCAGAACTGCCATTCCTTGTATGATCATTCTAGCACACAGCAAGTGTGCAGCTTCAGATTGCTTTCTCTTTCAGTCACTGTTTCTGCTTCTGTGCTGATCATTTGTGTCTCTGTGTCCCTCAGCTTCTTCATGACTCTGTGTGTCTCTCTGTATGTGTTGTCCATCTCTGAATGCTCCCTGTCAGCGTCCGGCGTCCGTCTGTCTCAGGGCAGCCCACCTCGGCTCCCAACACACCCACTGCAGTCAGCGGTGTTGCCTTTTCCGCTCTGTTTCCAACCAGTCTGACCGTTCACAGCTTCGGCAGCCTCCACCAGTATTGCTGCCCGTCTAATGACCAAAGTTTACAGCAGGACAACAGGTAAGGGCCACAGCGTTCCTGTTTACAGTGATTGTATAGGAAGCAAGGCTAACCTTTTCCACTGATAAGGAGGCTTGTAGAGTGCCTTTGCACATATTGTCACATTACAACCTCGAACTTCATTGTATAAGACTCAAAGTGAAAGGTAAATGATACATGGTTTTCACAATGTTTTTTCAAATAAACTCCTCAAAGTGCATTTTTACTCAGCCCCCTGAGTCAAAACCTTATGCTGCAAGAACGTCTAGAGATACATTTTTGCTCATTCTCCTGTAAAACAGCTGAAACTCAATCATATTAGAAGGAAAGCATCCATGAACAATTTTAAAGCATTTCCATTGACTCTTAATTGGATTTGGTTCTAGACTTTGACTTGGCCAATCTTACACATGGCCATGCTTTGATCAATAGCATTATATAGGAGCTCTGACTGTATGTTTAGGGTCGTCGTCCTGCTGGAAGGTGAACCTCCGCCCCAGTCGCAAGTCTTTTTGAGCTTCAAACAGGGTTTCTTTACAGTGTTTCCCTGTATTTAGGTCCATCCATGTTCCCGAAAACTCTGTCCTATCCTTGTTAAAGAAGATATTCCCCACAGCATGTTTTATTGTGGGCATGGCAGATTCAGGCTGATTTGTAAAGTGCATAATTAATATTTGTCCTGTTGACATATTCTTTCACCTAAGCAATAGATCTCAGCAGCTTCTCCAGAGTTATTAAAGATCTCTTGGCTGATTTTCTGAGCAATGCTGCGATAGCCTGGCCTGTAGGTTTATATGCCAGTTTATTTACTGTGCGACGTTCAAGGCTTGACTCTGCTTTAAACTTTTTCACAACTTATCGCTGACCTGTCTGCTGTCTTCCTTGATCTTTATGGTGTTTGTTCACTAAAAATCAAACCTCAGAGGCCTTCACAGAACTGCAGGATTTATACTGAGATTAAATTGCACACAGGTAGACTACTGATTGCACTAGATTTTATTGATATAAATAGATGATTTTGAAAATCATGTATCCTTTGTTTTGCTCTACCACATAAAATCACAATTAAATACATTTAAGTTTGTTGTTGTGACATACAAATTATTTCCAAGTCACTGTAAGTCACCTGCAGCAGTTCCAAACCCAGTAAAACAGCCCGTCCACCTCCTCCACCTCTCCTACAAAACCTTCAGTCTCCTACCGCTCCCAGGTGTGACTAATAGATTGCTGTTCTGCAAACTCAGAAAAACACACTGCTCCTCAAGCAGAGCGAGAGGAAACGGTGATCTTCAGTAAGGTGTGGGACTCTGGTTGACTGAGTCACAAGTGAACCTGATGATTCTCTTCCTCTTTTATCTCCTGCTCTTACTTATCCCTCAGCTGATGCTACTCTCCAACACATCTGCACAGGATGCTGCAACACTGCCATCTAATGGCATTGACTGCTGCAGAGAATCCTAGCCCAGATTAAAGAAAGCATCATTTATGACAAAGATGCCTTTTATGTTTCAGCTTCATCTCTTTAATGCCACCCACACTAAAGGGTCCTAGATCCCACCTGCTTGCTTTCTGCTTCTGTCTCATACTGCTTCGTTTTTCACTCTCTATCCTGCTCTTTTCTTTTTTCTCTTTTTTTTCTTGTCTGCCTGCTGTCCGGTGTTTCTCTCTGTGCTGGGACTCCTCCCCAGTGAGGAGGGCGAGGATGAGGGTGCCCATCAGTTCTGTTGCTCTGCCTCAGGCTGCAGCAGCCCCTCCTCACGCTGAGCAGAGGTTCGGCTGACCTCTCGACGACTCGCGCGCTTACCTGCAAATAAAAACTGAGACGTCACTGTGCGCCAAAAAGACATTAATGCTGCATTCCTGTTGGGAGAAAATTGAAACGCATGCAATCTGTGGTATCTGTGTCACTGATTTATTCATGTATTACATGCTTTGTGTGTTAATCATTACTTTATGGAATCTCAATGTTGTGTTCTCTCTGTATTCCTTGCTATTTATTTCCTCTCTTACAGCCATATCTTGCTGTCAGAATACATCAGCATCATCTGCTCATTGCTGTTGCATCCATGCCTTTCTTGGGTTCATTAGTTGAGTCATGTCATATGATTTATGTGCTGATTTCCATAAACTTCTGTCCCCGAGAATTATGTAATGTAAAAATAATAATTGTATTCAGTTTGTTAATCCTGTAAATTGTTCCCTCTATTAAATATTCTCGTCCATCAAGTTTAATTATTCCTTCGATTTAATAAAGATTTTTAGCTCCTGAGGACGCTGCCATCCTTCCTGAGGTATTTTTATACGCTCCACTGTGTTTTTCTCGTCACGCTGGATCACTACACATTTGTTACATCACTCTTCTCTACCTTAAGGACATTGTACCCTTCTACACATTAAAAGTAATAACAGAAATGCTCTTGTCATTAATAAGTCTGTTGTGTGGTGCACAGAATTTTCAAACCTTAATGCATTTCTCCACAAATCATAAAGCATTTATGTTTGGATCCTGATAGTGTGTTGCCTTCAATTGCTAAAGATCTGGTGTCTATTTTGTTTTATGTATCCATTAATATAAAAGCCTGCATCAGCAGACTGTCAATATCTGATGCTAGATTAAAGACATTATCATTATTACAGGGAGAGATACTTAAAAAAAAACAGAGCAGCTTTGTTCTTATTAAAAAAATTAGTGAGAAAAATAAATATGATAAGGAATGGATATATAATTGACCAATATAAAGCACCTTCCAAGTGGATGGCCATGCCGGGTAAAGATGAGTGAAAAGATTGGAAATAAAATTCATGGTTTATTGCAGTAGCAAAATTTCCCCCAGAAAGAGTTTAGAAAATTCAGATCTCTAAATTAATTTGTTTGCTTTTAAATATTAATTGCACCAGTAAAAATTACTGGTGCCACCCTGAACAAGTCAGATGAATATACAGGGGTTGGACAATGAAACTGAAACACCTGGTTTTAGACCACAATAATTTATTAGTATGGTGTATGGCCTCCTTTTGCGGCCAATACAGCGTCAATTCGTCTTGGGAATGACATATACAAATCCTGCACAGTGGTCAGAGAGATTTTAAGCCATTCTTCTTGCAGGATAGTGGCCAGGTCACTACGTCATACTGGTGGAGGAAAACGTTTCCTGACTCGCTCCTCCAAAACACCCCAAAGTGGCTCAATAATATTTAGATCTGGTGACTGTGCAGGACATGGGAGATGTTCAACTTCACTTTCATGTTCATCAAACCAATCTTTCACCAGTCTTGCTGTGTGTATTGGTGCATTGTCATCCTGATACACGGCACCGCCTTCAGGATACAATGTTTGAACCATTGGATGCACATGGTCCTCAAGAATGGTTCGGTAGTCCTTGGCAGTGACGCACCCATCTAGCACAAGTATTGGGTCAAGGGAATGCCATGATATGGCAGCCCAAACCATCACTGATCCACCCCCATGCTTCACTCTGGTCATGCAACAGTCTGGGTGGTACGCTTCTTTGGGGCTTCTCCACACCGTAACTCTCCCGGATGTGGGGAAAACAGTAAAGGTGGACTCATCAGAGAACAATACATGTTTCACATTGTCCACAGCCCAAGATTTGCGCTCCTTGCACCATTGAAACCGACGTTTGGCATTGGCATGAGTGACCAAAGGTTTGGCTATAGCAGCCCGGCCGTGTATATTGACCCTGTGGATCTCCTGACGGACAGTTCTGGTGGAAACAGGAGAGTTGAGGTGCACATTTAATTCTGTCGTGATTTGAGCAGCCGTGGTTTTATGTTTTTTGGATACAATCCGGGTTAGCACCCGAACATCCCTTTCAGACAGCTTCCTCTTGCGTCCACAGTTAATCCTGTTGGATGTGGTTCGTCCTTCTTGGTGGTATGCTGACATTACCCTGGATACCGTGGCTCTTGATACATCACAAAGACTTGCTGTCTTGGTCACAGATGCGCCAGCAAGACGTGCACCAACAATTTGTCCTCTTTTGAACTCTGGTACGTCACCCATAATGTGTGCATTTCAATATTTTGAGCAAAACTGTGCTCTTACCCTGATAATTGAACCTTCACACTCTGCTCTTACTGGTGCAATGTGCAATCAATGAAGACTGGCTACCAGGCTGGTCCAATTTAGCCATGAAACCTCCCACACTAAAATGACTGGTGTTTCAGTTTCATTGTCCAACCCCTGTATATATATATTTGAAGAATTTGTTTAAGTTATGAATTATTGTTTCAGAGTTATTTCAGTGTAAATGAACGTTTAGATATTAATGCATAACATCATGATGCTTGTGGTATGACGACACTCTTCAACATGAGAAAGACAAGAGAGCATGCCACTCAAGTAAGGCAGATGAGAGTTGATCTTTGCGTGTCCAGAAATGCCTTTAATTTATATATTATAAAACGAAAATGGCTTTTCTGAAAATGTTTAAATCCCCAAACAATGGGAACTGTGAGAAACAAGGCTGGAGGAGGAGCCAGATTTATTTTGACACCACACACTGAGAACCAGGACTGGAACCGTGTGCTTTGGTCAGATCAGGCAAACACTACAGGTGATTCTAGTGTAATAACAAAGGTGGGACAGTACCTGATGGCCATTGATGATCCCTGGTGTTAAGGTAAGAACCCTATCCCTGTACTCCAACCTTTCAAAATGTTATAGGAGACAAATTGGCCTACTATCATATTAATAGGGTTTTAACAACGCATTAACAGCAGGGGTACCAATAATTGTGTCCCTGGGGAATGTTTTTATAAATATTACTTAATATAGGATTTTCCTCCCAAAGGAGTGAATGTGTTCAAGATTAGTTTGATTTTCTGAATTTAAACGTTTTTACTCACCGTTACTGGGGTTGCCACTCTTTGTGGAGGGATATAGAGCTGCAATAAAAATAAACTCAAAATTAATTAAATAACTGACAATTTAAATTACAAAAACAGATCACCATCTTCAATGAAGAATAAATAATTAAACCATTTCACTTACAAATCTGAAAATTAAATTTTTATGTGTGGTTATTCAGGTGAATAATAATCCATTATGGACAGAGCTTAAAATAAGAATTTTAAATATGTATATATATACTAAATCAAATTGGGCTGCTGTAGTGGAAATTCTCCATAAGCACTATTATGTCATGTTTGCAGGTTAGTAAGGCACCCAAGTGGCAACAGTGTTTTTAATCATAAATAACTGGAGAACATACAGGGGGGGAATCACAGGAAGAGCAGAACATGGAGCACAGGCAGATTAATGGAAGAATCCAGCAAGGAACAATGAAATCAGATCAAATCAAATCTTAAATTCTGAGGCAGGGGCGGAAAGTCACAAAGGAACCACATGAGCTAATCAGAGGAGATGTGGAACAGCTGTGGCAGAATAAAAGCAGGGAAATGGAGACAGGGATACTAGTAAGCACAAAGGGAGCAGAACTGAGATTCAGAAGGATCTACACACCAAACGGGAAAAGGCCTGGAACAAACATAAGAGAATAAACCAAACTGCATAGATGAAAGAACACAAAAAATAATAATAAAATTAGAAACTAAACACAAAAGACTTAACAGATATGGCAAAACCCTAAAAGAAACAGTAAACAACTGAATATGGTGAGACCTTTTTTAACAATATGAAACCCAGGAAAATTTAGAAAGGAGCACAAAAGAAAATAAAACCCAAACACCTGTGGATCGTGACATACAAATTTTATTTATTCAGATTGGCAAACATCTATTTCCCAAAACATAATCATCTGGCGCTAAAAAGCTGTTTAACCATCATAATACAGAATGACACTGCTTGCAGGCAACAGTTGCAGTTATTGGTATTGAGATGGTTGCATTTACCAAGTTTTTACCTGCATGGAGTATTTATCAGGAGCTGTCTGAAAAGACCTTCTACAGTTTGATGTAAATAATATAATAATAGTAGCATATAAATGACAGAATAAAAAATGAAACAGTGTGAATTTTGAAAATAAATACAAATATTTATATGTAATATTTGCATCTGTAAAACTGTTCACATCCTTTTTTTAAATCTCACTGAGTGTGAAACTAGTTACCTTGATTGCTCCCGTACATCACTATACTAATAAATCTAAATACATCGCTCCCCATCAGCTAGAATATAGGTTGCAGCTTTAGTTGTCAGTTAAAGAAACCGTCTCATTAGGGCAACTATACACTGCAGGTTAAGCTTCTCTGTGATTCAAAATAATCCTCATAAACAGCCAAACCAACTGGGTAGAGACCTTCATGATAGTGTTTTCACTGACAGCACAATAACTGATTTGCTTGCATAGTTTATTTTAAGCTTTCTGTGTAGAGACAGTGATTTTTTAATGGGGAACTGTCAACTGGCAGAAACGGATAAGAGTGAAACACAGTCAGGGCTGCTCAACATAACACTCCAGCCTCACATTTTCACACCATGTTTTTTTATGCATCATGAAATGTGCAAGAAACTTGGTGCAACCTTGTTCTATTTGGACATACTTTCTAAATGAGTGTTATTTAAAAGGCCAGTAAAGCCCAGAGTTGAATCTGAGATGTTGCAAAAATGAGATCTCAAAAGAAAGACTTTTAAACTACTTTTGCTGCAAAAATACTTTTTTTTTTTATCTTAGCAAGCCCTTATTATAGAGTGAAGTGCATAGTTTTTAAAAACGTGTTAGCATGTTTTCTTGGCGTGTGTGAACTCTCAGACATACTGTTCAATTCTGCTTAATTAATGCGTTTATCTTGTGCCTATTCATAATAGATGTCATAACGAGGCATTTTCCAAGACAAACAGGCCCAGTTCATTACAAATTATATACAATTCAATTGATCAAATAAGTTAGTTTTAATCAATCCAGTTCATTCCAGATAAAAGAACCAATAAAAGATTCAGATCTATTTCAAACCAGATACAAAAAAAACAGGACAGTCCGATTTAGCTGACAATCTGGAAAAAGTAAACTATCTAAGGCTACCAGCCAACTGTGACGAAGTGAGTTGCTAACTTTTCAGCAGTCGCTCATCCTGAACAACCATGTGGCGACAGTGGAGAGGAACAACTCCTTTGTAGCAGGTGGAAACTTCCAGTAGAACCAGGCCCAGTTTGAACATCTGCCATCCAAGTAGACACAGCTAAACACAGAAGCTGGGCCTTGAGTGCTTTATTTTTTAAGATATTTTTTTGGCACTAGTGGCCTTTATATTTTCCATTTTGACAGTAGGTAGACAGGAAAGAGGGGGAGACATTTGGTAAATGTCGCTGGGTCCAGGACTCGAACCTGGGACAGCTGCCATTTGAGGACTGTAGCCTCTGTATATGGTCGCACGCTTTCACCCCTACACTAACAGCGCCGCGCCCCCTTGAGTGCTTTCTATGCAAAGAAGAAACAAACTGAATGTTTTACAATCAAGCAATTATATTTTTGCTGAATAAATAAAAATAATATGATGGCATTGCTGAAGTATTGTTACAGTTTCAAATATGAGACAATATTAAAATCAATTGAGATAATTGAATTAATCTGAATTGAATTTTTAGCATAAGACCAATTCATAACAAATGTCATCTCAGTGTACCTTACAAGACAAAAAGATCAAATTCATAACCAGAGATACATTTGAAACAAGAGATTTAGAAACACCATGTAAAAAGAACACTAAAGCTAAAACTAGAGAAACATGATCTTTCCTTTTGATTTTCAAATAAACTTGCTGCAGCATTTTTAATAAACTGAAAGGATTTTAACCAATGTTTGGGGCTTCCTGTATATATCAACATGAACGGCTTAAAAGGTGTTTAAGCTGTCACAATACACTATCATTACATTTTTTCATTAAGTTCTTTTTTGACCTTTCCACTTTTATCAATAAATTACAAAAACATTTCAACATGTGTGTGTCATTGTGATTTCCCATTGGATAAAAAAAGACGCCTGAGCCAGATGTCTGACTAAGAGAGGGTGAAGGAGGGGGAAACAGGGCAGGATAGTCAAGTTCGCAGCTGTCAGAGGACTGTGGAGAATGCAGCCTGTTCAGCTCAGCAGGGCGAACAGGAGCCAATAAAATGTGAGTGTGAAAAAGTGAAAGAGACAGAGAGAGGAGAGGGGGTGTTTTCAAGCTGTCACAACCAGTGTGAGTCTTTTCTCTGACATCGCCAGGATGGTAAGAGGTTTTTCACGTTTATTTCACCTCCTAAGTTGTCACAAAAGGGAATTTAGTTGGGCTGTTTTTGTGTTTGGATGGTGGGTCTCACCGCGGGGGCATTGTGTTTATGAGATGGAAGACCTTCTTCAAAGACAGATTCCAAAATAGGGACATTGATAATAAATGTGTTGCTTTTGAAGTTGTTCTCATCTTTAGAAAGAAAGGACATGTTTTGAAAAACTAGCATAAGCAAAAGAAAAATGATGTTTCGGTTTGCAGCCTACCTGTCTGACAGAGTACATGCCTTTGAGATGACAAATGCCAAACCTAAAATTAGTCCTACTCTTGAGGTAATGCTAATAAGCAATTATCAGAAATGGCTGTGCCTCCTACTGCAGCTTCAAAGCTTTTAGGTTCTGCATGTCTGCAGGGATGGTGGAGTACACAACATACAGTATATCTTAAGTGAATGAGCAACTTCCTCAAATACGATTTCTTCTAGAAAGTGAAAGCAATTTACTAATAAGTAGAGATAAGCAGAACTAACAGTCACTTTGCAGTTAACTTTTAAATTTTTCTGTGACAGTATCTGTTTACACAATCCCTATCTCCTAATCTTTCTTGCATGAGAGCCTTAGATTATCCAAAGAGATTATGCTTAAAGATGCTTCCACCTGCCTCACTTTTTGGCCCTTTGAACAATCTGACAGAGCAGGAATGTTGATGCCTCCTCTGAGCTCGTTTCAGTTTTAAACTTGATGGTCACAGGAAAATGTGAAGCAGCAGACCGGCTGGAGAGTGTTGGCGACACAGGAATGCTCGGATCTGACTCGTGAATGATTTTATTGTTTCCATTCATTTTGACAATTTGAAAGAAGGAAATCAGATTTACAGAAACTGCTCCACCAACAGTTATTTCATTATTGTATCATTTTAAACCTTGAAATTGTTACAAAGACTTATCACACACAGGTTTACCCAAAGGTATTTGCTGAAGTCTCACAGAGGACAGCCCTGAGCATCATGTATAGCGCCCTGCAAAAGAATTATTTTCGATTTTCAACCACAAACTTAAATGCATTGAAACTGTATGTATCTGATAAACCAACACAAAGACGTGCACAATTGTGACGTGGAAGAAAATAGTACTTGTTTTTTAAAATGTATTTTACAAACAAAAAATTTGAAGTGTGGTGTGCATTTGTACACAGTACCTCTGAGTTATTACTATGCAGAACCACTTTTCTATTCAATTATAGTCTGCGAGTCTTTTGGGGTAAACCTCTACAAAAGGCATACATAGACACAGACATAAGACAGACTGAAATTTTGCCCATTATTCTTTACATAGGAGCCCAAACTTTGTCACATTGGATGGTTAGCATCACGTTTTATGTCTTGCCACAGTTTCTCACTTAGATTTAGGTCTGGACTTTGATTAGGTCTTTCAAGCACATAGAAATTATTTCATCCAAACCCCTTACACTGTAGCTCTGGCTCTATTTAATGTCATGTCCTGCTGGAAGTTAAACTGTCATCCGAGTTTCAAATCGTTTGCAGCTTCCACCTCTTGATCCACACTTGATCCACAACACTTCCAGGTTTGTCCTGTTTTTAACTCCTTCCATCTTCCTTCCAGTTTGGACAAGCTTCCCTGACCCTGCTGAAAGAAAAGCATCTCCACAGCAACATGCTGCCATGCTTCACCCTGGGAATGGTGTGTTTAGTAGGATGTGCAGTGTTAATTTTTCTGCCCCATGTAGCCTTTTACATAGAGTCCAAAAAAGGTTTAATGTCATCTGACAAGGGCACATACTTCCATATGTTTGCCTTAAATTGTAAACGGGGCTTCTTATATCTTCCTCTTAACCGGTCAGTTTAGGTTGGCAGTTGGTAGTTGTGCAGTTGTGTCATACGTTTTTTGAATCATGGATTGTACCCTGTTCTTTGAGATGCTTATCCCAGGGTTATAACCTAACCATGATTTAAACATCTGCACAAACTTATCTCTGACCTGTCTGCTGTGTTCTTTGGTCTTCATGATGCTGTTTGTTCACTAATGTTCTCTAATAAACCTCTGAGGCTTCAAAGGAGAGCTGGATTTATACTGAAATTAAATTACCTGCAGGTGGACTCTATTTACCAATTTGGTGACCTCTATATGGAAGTGGTTGCACAGCTTTTTCTTTAGGGGTATCAGAGTAAATGTAAGTGAATACATATGCAGGCAACAATTTTCTAACTTTTATTATAAAACCTTTTACGTCACAATAATGCACTACTTTGTGTTGGTCTATCACATAAAATCCCAATAAAATACATGGAGGTTCGTGGTTAAAATCAAAAACAAAGTTTAAAGGATGGAGATTGCTTGCAAGGTACTGTATCAGATACTGAGCTTTAAAATAATCATTAAATGTTATTTTGAAGTTTAATGGTGAAACGATTCGAAACCATTTGAGACAACTGCAATGCTGTGGCGGAAATGAGTCGACTCTCAAATGGATGCCGTTATTGGCTTCCCCAGGGCACACTGCAGAGAGGTTAATCCAGCAGATTCGTGTCCTGCTGTGGGTTCAGTCACAGCCACAAACACACACACACACACACACAAACACACACCATCACATTAATATCTTATGATTGGAGGACAGGAGCCAGAGAAGTTGACATTGTGCTTTTTCAGCAGCCCTCGTTCATTTTTCAATTTCTGCCGACTTGTTTTATTCTTTAAACTCTTATCTGTGACCACTCCCAAGTTTATTAGAGTCCAGCCATCTGTTTCAGTTCCAATTAAATGGTGAGGGGTAGTGATACTGTTGGCTGGTCCTCAGGAGGAAACCTCAAGAGTATTTCTCTCTCTGGCTCTGCAATGAGAAAACAGGCTTTCTTACATAAATGATGAGCTGCCAGCTGTGATGTGGCCACATTTCTGTTTCCTACAACAAAACTGTATTTCATCGACATCTTTTTTTCAGTTACTGTATTTTATTTCTTTTTTTTGTTTAAACTCCTTAGAGATTTTTTTAAATAAGCTGTAACTGCATTTTTCTATATTTGCAGAAGTTCTCAAATGTACAGCCTTTATTTGGCATAAGTAAAGATGCCAGATTTTGTTAGGATTTTCAGATATTACCTCCCCTGAGAAAATGAGGCGATTAGATTTTTGAATTGTAACACGCACCGTGCGTCTTACTCATAAAATTCAAGGTGTTTATTTCTTGTGCAACATGAAAAACAGGGAGGTTTTTTTCAGGTGCTTGTAAAAGTGAGTAAACTGATGTTCCCAAAATAAATGAAATAATTTCCATCTTTTTTAGAGCTCTAAGAATTTTGTTGCAAATACTTAATTTTTAGACAGATTTTCTAATTTAAAAATGAATGCAGTTTGTCTTTTTGTACAGTATTGTCAACAGCTTTAATTAATTCGATTTACAGAAAGGGAGACATTTGTTACAGCTCATTATAACTCTTCATTTCTTTGATATGATTAAAGCCAGCTGTCCAGTGTATACGTTCATGCCTTTAGTATTTGATAAATTTCAGACAACAAAGAACTTGTTGGTTATTCTACAAAGATATCTGAAAATAGTCTGGACAGATTTGTTGATGCTCCTAAAGTGAATGTTTTACAAAGTGTTTAACAGAGAAAGGCAGAGTAGCCCAAACTTGTACTCAAGTAAAAAATTCCCATCCAAACAATTATTCATATAAAACTAAAAAGGTATTTGGTAAAAAGACTGCCAAAACTTTTGATTATAACACCTGATTTAATTCGTAAACATTATGTAATAAAAAAGACAAAAATATATAAAGTTATGTGCAAATTCTGGTATTTTAAAGAATGAAATAAAACTTAGTACAAATAATACATTCAGGCAGAAAACACACATTTCCAAACCAATTTCTTTAGAACATAAAGCTTTTCAAACCAATACTTACAGAAGGTGAAGTTTATATGTTAGAACAGTGCAAAGTATTACCAGTGACCATATTTACTGTTTACTCATTGAACTCCAAATGACTGTGCAGGCTTTACAGGCTCAACGGACAGATAGTAACATTCACACAGTGATGCTTGTGTACAAACAAGAAGTCTCGTTTTAATGTAAACTGTAAATGTGTGTCTGGTGCATTTTTGGTAAAAACTAGGTTGTTCATCATTCAGTGAAGTAACTAGAGGGGGTAAAGTAGTCAGAATTTGTAGTCAAGTAAGAGTAGCATTAATTTGGAATAATATTTAAGTAGAAGTAAAATATATCGTGCAGTACAACTATTCCAAAAGATACTTTTTTTTCCCAAAATCTTAATCATCTGAGTAAATGTAACTAATTATTATCCACCTCTGGTGTTTAACTGGAACTTGTGTGGAGAGACATTTCAGCAAAATGTTGACAGAACGTAAAATACAATTTTTAGGAAAGAACACTGACTAAACCAACTGTTAAAAATGGAAGGGGCTCAGTTTTGCTTTAGGCCTGTTATGGGAAACCTTAATTCTGTGCAGAGCACAACGGAGAACCACAACCATCAAGTCCATCCTGGAACAACAGTATAATGACCCAAAACATTCAGCTAAAAGGTCTCAAAGACAGCTAAAAAGGAACATTGGACTATTCTTTAATGGTTCTCTATGAGCCCAAATCTTAATCCTATTGAACATCAATGGAAAATACCTGACAGTTACTGCGCAGAGGCTTTTCTTCAAACCTGAGAAAGCAAGAGCAGTTCTCTATGTAAGAGAGGACCAGAATACCAGTGGTCAAATGAAGATGTCTCCTGTAAGGAACAAATATTCACTTGTTATGATTGCTGCAAAGGTTGCTGCCAGAAAAGCATTAATTTACTCAATTTATATTCAGTCAGTTCGGTTTAACCCAGACAAAAAAATTAATTTCAACTAACTGGACACCTATGTTTATTAAAGCCAAAGTAAGCAAAACAAGCAAGGATCTGTTACAAAGATTAGTTTTTATATTAAAAATATTGAATGATTAAATAAGTGATAGTATGTACCCAAAGGAACATCTTGCATACAAAGTAGCATAAATCAGATATGAAAACCAAACATACTCAAGACTTTGCTATGTGTGGAAAAAGTAAACAAGCAAAGTCAGTCTGTATTTAACCACTGGAAAGCTACAAGGCACACTAGGCAAGCATGATCCGACAGCTGAGTCGCGTGCTGATAAAGAAATCCTGCAGAGCTGGCTGACTGTGAATGGGAAAGGGTGAATAGAATCTGGAGGTGGGTCGGGTAGTGATCCTACTGTGAGAAGTAATACCTGAAATGTCATGAGTTTGCACAAAGAAGCAGAAAACTAACCCAAGCATTTGAATAACACCAGATCAAATAATATTAGTTGTGTTCTACTACCTTAAAACAGGCCAGAATACTATTTACAGATGGCACATAGGTATACTCTTGCATGAAGTTTAGTTTTTCCACAAATGCAATAGTTTCTCCAACGTACTTGGGAGGGGAAAATAGTAAGAAGGATATTCATTGATTTGCATTTAGCAGCTTGGCAGTTAGATGCCACTATCACTTTAGTTAATTATCATCATGGCAATTGTAAGTGCTTATAAAAAATTTTAATTCAAGTCACCTGCATTTAAAGCATTTAAAATGTAATATCACTAATTAATATTCAGATTCAGACAAGGCCAGCTGTTGTACAATAGCTGTATACGCATCCTTGGCTCAAGTCGAGTTTGTTCCCAATGCAGGTTGGACTCTATGTGGGCTGCCCCCTTGTTGCCCCTTGGGATTGTTGTAAAGAAAATACCTTTTGGATCAGGAAACTCAACTTGAAAAACATGGACTGCTATCTCCACATCGGGGGTTGGTCTGTGCCTCAACCAGAGGAAATATCTTGGGTGTCTTGTTAACAAGTGATGGCAGGATGGAACGGATAATTGATGGACTGACTGCGGCCTTGTCCCGGGTAATGTTGGCACTGCTCCGGTCTGTTTTGGTGAAATAAGAGCTGAGCCAAAAAGCAAAGGCATGAATTTAATGGCCCATTCATGTTCTGACCCCTAATCTAATGTCAATCCTGACTGAAAGAACAAGGAGTTGGATTACAGCAGCTATAATGAGAATCAAATCTGGGAGATCTAGACTGAGACTTCAAGGTTTGAGGGAGGAGCATGAAGCAGACCTGTTGCTTCTCTGCATTAGAAGGAGTCCGTTGAGTTGGTTCTAAAAAGGATTCCTACTAAAGATCTCATTTTGGAGCTTTTCCAGGCACATCCTGCTGGGAGAAGAATCTGCGATGGACCCAGAGCCCACTGGAGCGACTACATATGCACTCTGGCTTTTGGAAAACATTGGAATGGGAGCTGGAGGCTGTTGCTTGGGAAAGGGTTGTCTGGCTTTCCCTCCTGGATTTTTCACTCAGATAGGTGGTAGATGATGGACAATTAAGCCATGATTGATAGAAACTATATAGCTCTATGGTCTTCAAACCCTTCTTCTGTTTGGGGCAATTATATTTCTGCTGTGCCCTTAGTACTTGTCAAATAAGTTTTTCTCTCCACTCTCAGTATTTTCATCATCTGATCAGTAGCATCAGAGGGTACAGGTGATTTTGCATGCTGCACAACACTTAGCACCCTTTTATAGCTGGAACAGCCACTCTTTAAAGAATAACCATGCCAGGTTATTTTTGATGAGATGAGCTGCGTCTGCTGTGAAATAGTATAAACCTTATAACCTGCTGCTCTGTACAGGTCCTTCTCAAAGTATTAGCATATTGTGATAAAGTTCATTATTTTCAATAATGTAATGATGAAAATTTAACATTCATATATTTTAGATTCAATGCACACTAACTGAAATATTTCAGGTCTTTTATTGTCTTAATACAGATGATTTTGGCATACAGCTCATGAAAACCCAAAATTCCTATCTCACAAAATTGGCATATCATTAAAAGGGTCTCTAAACGAGCTATGAACCTAATCATCTGAATCAACGAGTTAACTCTAAACACTTGCAAAAGATTCCTGAGGCCTTTAAAACTCCCAGCCTGGTTCATCACTCAAAACCCCAATCATGGGTAAGACTGCCAACCTGACTGATGTCCAGAAGGCCACTATTGACACCCTCAAGCAAGAGGGTAAGACACAGAAAGAAATTTCTGAACGAATAGGCTGTTCCCAGAGTGCTGTATCAAGGCACCTCAGTGGGAAGTCTGTGGGAAGGAAAAGTGTGGCAGAAAACGCTGCACAACGAGAAGAGGGACCGGACCCTGAGGAAGATTGTGGAGAAGGGCCGATTCCAGACCTTGGGGGACCTGCGGAAGCAGTGGACTGAGTCTGGAGTAGAAACATCCAGAGCCACGGTGCACAGGCGTGTGCAGAAAATGGGCTACAGGTGCTGCATTCCCCAGGTCAAGCCACTTTTGAGCCAGAAAACGCGGCAGAAGCGCCTGACCTGGGCTACAGAGTAGCAGCACTGGACTGTTGCTCAGTGGTCCAAAGTACTTTTTTCGGATGAAAGCAAATTCTGCATGTCATTCGGAAATCAAGGTGCCAGAGTCTGGAGGAAGACTGGGGAGAAGGAAATGCCAAAATGCCAGAAGTCCAGTGTCAAGTACCCACAGTCAGTGATGGTCTGGGGTGCCGTGTCAGCTGCTGGTGTTGGTCCACTGTGTTTTATCAAGGGCAGGGTCAATGCAGCTAGCTATCAGGAGATTTTGGAGCACTTCATGCTTCCATCTGCTGAAAAGCTTTATGGAGATGAAGATTTCGTTTTTCAGCGCAACCTGGCACCTGCTCACAGTGTCAAAACCACTGGTAAATGGTTTACTGACCATGGTATCACTGTGCTCAATTGGCCTGCCAACTCTCCTGACCTGAACCCCATAGAGAATCTGTGGGATATTGTGAAGAGAACGTTGAGAGACTCAAGACCCAACACTCTGGATGAGCTAAAGGCCGCTATCGAAGCATCCTGGGCCTCCATAAGACCTCAGCAGTGCCACAGGCTGATTGCCTCCATGCCACGCTGCATTGAAGCAGTCATTTCTGCAAAAGGATTCCCGACCAAGTATTGAGTGCATAACTGTACATGATTATTTGAAGGTTGACGTTTTTTGTATTAAAAACACTTTTCTTTTATTGGTCGGATGAAATATGCTAATTTTGTGAGATAGGAATTTTGGGTTTTCATGAGCTGTATGCCAAAATCATCTGTATTAAGACAATAAAAGACCTGAAATATTTCAGTTAGTGTGCAATGAATCTAAAATATATGAATGTTAAATTTTCATCATTACATTATGGAAAATAATGAACTTTATCACAATATGCTAATATTTTGAGAAGGACCTGTATTTTTCCTCCAGTCACTTCCTCCTCATTGCTAAATACTTTGCAGGGCTTCTATTTAACAGCCCGACAAATACATTTTGTATTGCCCGAAGAACCCAACTAATGTCCCAGCAACCATATGCACATTTTGGAGGTGTGCATGCCCCCCCAAGATAAGGTAAGTTATAAACCCTATGAGACACGGATCTTGCTTTTCCCTCATCTGTTAATATGATGACAGCTTAACTTCTACACATTGAGTTTAAACTGCAGTCTAAAAACCTCACAACTAGTTCAGGTTATCCTTAGTGCAATATGTTTTACATCTACGACTCAGTCAAATCAAAATACCGTCCATTCCTCATGTGTGACAAGTTACAGTAAGAGTAACCTTTCCAGCAACTACCTGCATTGTGAAGAGACACTTCTGTGAGTGCTTAGAAAGAAGGCAGCTAGGCTTCTGTTCTTGATTCTGTAAGATGTCATCTTTAGTTCTGGTCATTAAATGTTATTTCATCTATTTACATAAGGAGTGAAGTACTTTTTAGACTGTCATTCACAACCTTTGCAACATCCTCAACACCCACCTTAAAGATGATAACAGTCAATACATTGCCATGGCAACAACGTTTTTCATCCTAACAACTGCCTAGTCGCCCACAAAAGTCCAACAGCAACCATCACCAAGCAACCCCCTCCCTGTTCTCTGTTTTTCTATTGAAGGAGCAGAGGAGGAGGACTGAAAAATGATGCTGCACATAATAAACTCTGCAAGAGGAGATTATTTGCTCAAAGTGGAGGAAAAGCACAATATTAACAGTGTAGAAGGCATAAGTAGGCTTATACTATAGTTAGATTGTTAGACTTGCTGTAAAACAACAGATTATAATAATTACCTCCTTATAGAGGTTGGAATGGACTTTTTATTACAACGTTTATGTTATGCAACATGGCTGCAATGCTCTCACTGTTAATACACTCAACAATCATTGAGCTAAGTCATGTGTTGCTTAAAGGCACAGGATGTCCTGCTAGAGGACGTTGTATTGTACAATGCTTTCCGTTTGCCCACTCCAAAAATTCCAGGTCTTGATGTAAAGAGGCAGCTGGGATGTTTGAAACTCTACAGAATCCATTGTAACATGTTGATTTTAACTAATTAAAAAGGGCAGCTTGTTTCCTGAGTATTGCTTTTTTTCACTAACTCAGCTCTTAAACAGGAAGTTCTTGCAGTACAGCTGAAAAGTAACAGTTCAGGGAGGGACAATGCTGGACAGACAGTTCATTTCGGTTTTTCTTTGTAATCTTAACTAGTGATCTTCACACATTTTTAGAAATGCTTTGCCATTTTCATCAGCATTTTCTTGAGCTGAATGTAATGTCTAAACACATCCCTGATCTTAGCTGCACTCAGTGTGAGACCGGACACGGCTGACAGGAGGGGGTGTGGCCAACACAGGGAGGAAATGTAGGCAGGAACATGTGACTGTAGCTGTTTTCCCAAACACACACACACATACACACACACACAGGGATTGACTCGAGTGGACTTTTCTAGTCAGAAAGTAGCAGGACTGGAACATTTTTTGGACTTACTCGATTGCTGATAAGTTTGATGATCATTAACATTTCTGGCTGCAGACGTTTAATCTTGGATAACTTGTAATTATTTCTGGATAATCGAAACCTTGAAGAGCATTTTGATTAATGCATTTTGTCATATTCCCCTGTACCCTGGTAGTGCTGGTTTTACAGCTGCTGCTGACATAACAAGCTGGGTTTTCCTGTTAGGTTAGATTTACTGGTATGCGGCGCTGCAGAAATGTATTTATGTAGCAGCTGACTTGTCAGAAAGTTTTACTGCTACTCTGCTTGTCAAACAAGGACAGCATAATACTGAGGAAAGATATGTTGACCTGGCAAAATATTAACTTAACCCTGAACTCTTCAACAGAAGTGGACGGATGACAGAAACATTTATGTTGGTCGAATTACCAAATCACCTTGTAAACAGGGAATGTTGTCTGGAGCTGACACTGCATAAAATAAACCCCGAAGTTCACGATGAATTCCGGTAAGAAGTGGCTAGGTTCACGCCGCTCTAAGATTTACAAGTAAGTCCAGTTTTAGCAATACAGAAAGATTATTTAGCATGTTTATTGTGGACAACACTGATATCTACTTCAGTCACAGTGTTTTGGACATCAAAAATGTTTTGTGCTATAATTTCTCAAGCTGTTCGTGACGCATTCTTCTAACCTCTGCTTCTTGTTGTCGTCTTCAGTGTGGAAGGGGAGTCCCAGTGTCCGGAGACGGTCACACACAAAGACAACTCCTTCAGCCAGTCGCCTTATCTTCACGGCTCAGAGCGCTACAGTGACAGCAGCAGCGGTGTTCCCTCTGCTTCAAGGGGCCCCGCCAGCGTGGTCACCTCCAGCTCGGCCAGCTTGGCCTGGGCCCTACGAACCCGCCACCAGCCGGCAAGCCTGGCCCTCCGCAAGCAAGAGGAGGAGGAAAATAAGAGATGCAAGGCCCTCTCTGATAGCTATGAGCTCTCAACGGATTTGCAGGATAAGAAGGTAACGGTATTCCTTGTATAATTAGAGTGACGAGCTGTAAAGAGTTTTGCAGTACTATTAATAACAATGTTCAGAACTTTTACCCTTTTCATATTGTGTGATATCACAACCAGAAACGCCAGTGACGTATTTGTGAAGTCGATGAAAAATGATGTATAGTTCTCAAAGTTCTTTTATAGAGAGTAATCTTAAAAGTGTTGCATGCTTTTACATTCAGCCTCCTTTGCTCTGATACTTCTAAATAAAATCTAGTGCAGCCAACTGCGTTTGGAGGGCTCCCAATTAGTAAATTGGGTCAGTGTGTAATTTCATCTCAGTATAAGTCCGGGGGTTCTTAAAATGTTTAAGAGCTTTCAGGGATAACACTGAAGAGAGGTTTAGGTTAGAAAATAATTTTCTGAACATCTGATGGCACACTGTTCAACCACTCATTAGTAAATGGCATAACTGCAAACTAACAAAGACATTGACGCATGCCTAAACTGACAGGTCGGGTCAAAAGAGCATTATCAGGGAAGCAGCCAAGAGACCCATAGTAACACTGAAGGAGCTGCAGAAATTCATGACTCAGGTAGGAGTATGTTTTAGCAGGAAATTAGCTATGCACTCTACAAATCTGTCCTTTATGGATTAGTCATATAAAAGTCAGCCACTGTATGAAGTAATGTTTGAAACCCAGATGAAGTCCTATTGGCAGTTTGCTAACCTTGCAGGGTACACAGCAAACATAGAAGAGGGAGCTCTGGTTTAGATGAGCCCAAAATTAAGTTTTTGGGCCATATGCATCTTAAATACACACTATCCCCACTGTGAAACATGGTATTGACATCATCATGCTGTGGCGATTCTTTTTTACATAGAAGCTGGTAAGTTCTGATATGGAAAATGGTTGGAACTAGATGCCGGGCAACACCAGAAGAAAACGTAATGCTGAGGCTGCACAGGACATAACACTGAGCTCCATGTTCATCCTAAATAAACAGCTAAAGACAGAACTGAATATTTGCATCAAATTATAGATATGTTTTAGAATGCCCCAGGTAAAGTCCAGACCTAACTGATCTTGACCTATTTTGCAAATAAGAACGGGCAAAACTTTAAGTCTTTGGATACCAAAGATTCATCTGTAATTGCAGCGAAAAGTGACTTTACAAAGTGTTGAGTAATGGCGACTAAATATAAACGCACACCACAATTTCACATTTTTGTTTGAAAATATTTGTAACCTTTGTTTAGATGTAATCTTTAAAAAACATGTGTCATTTTCCTCTCACTTCACAATTATCTACTACTTTTTGTTAGTGTGAAATACATTCAAGTTTAGGGTTGCTTTGTGATATAATTTTTAAATGATCACAAGTAATTTTTCAGGCTGGTTGTGTAAAGAGCACTAAACATTGTGTAAACGGGGTTCCTGTCATAATGAGCGCAAAGCTCTAACAACACATTATCTTTCTCACCTTCTCCAGGTGGAGATGCTGGAGAGAAAGTATGGAGGCTCCTTTGTAAGTCGCAGAGCAGCCAAAACTATTCAGACGGCCTTCAGACAATATCGCATGAATAAGAACTTTGAGCGCCTCCGAAGCTCTGCCTCAGAGAGTCGCATGACACGCCGCATCATCCTGTCCAACATGAGACTGCAGTACTCCTTTGACGAGCGGCAGTCCCAGCAACAGGCACAGACACAGACCAACTTCACACACAGTGTGGCCATAGGGCCTCCTCATTCCCCTGATCCCGGCCGCTCTACAGACTACACCCATCTGGAGGATTCCTTCTCCAAACAGGTAGACTGTTGGGATTTTATGAAACCATCAGCTTCATAAGCTCTAATCCACTTTATAGCAGAAACACACGAGCCAAAGATAAAACTTTTGAAATAAATGGATAGAGCACTAATTACTTCAGATTTTTTTTGCCACATGCTTCTTAGGAAGCGTGCTTCCTGCAAAGACATTGATTCTTTGCAGTCGGATGATGTAGCCTTTATATGCTACACTAAACTATTTTAGAGTAACATAAATTAGTCTCAGTTTCATGTATACTGAAAAATTAACCTGAAGTAGAAATTATTTCCTAATCTTATCACATTTCGTAGGAATGAGGAGATTTTGTAAATTTATCAAAATAATATTTTTAATCACTACAAGTAACTACATGCATTCAAGAACTACATTAATCAGTAATCACAATAAGATCAATTACATAGTAATTTATGTAAGTGATAGAAAAAACACAAAATAAAATCCCTACACTGGTTCAAGTTACTTAGTTAAGGTTTAACGTTTCAAAGTTTTAACTGGTCTCTCTGGATTATTAAGATATGACCAAATTATGAGTTATAATGTCTGAAGGTACATTTGGAAGGGAGAATGTTGTCAGAAAAGATGGTATGTCTTCACTTTGGATCATTCTGGAACCAAATGGGATTAGAAAATGCTCTTAAGAGAGTCCCTGGGTAATGCCGAGCACGTTGGAGGTGTGAAGGACAAGCAAAAGGCATAACTTTGAAAGAGTTTCTCACAATAATTAAACAAAGCTAAGAAAAAAAAAACCTACATGGTACAAAAATATTTATTGCAACTGAAATCTGCCAAGGTGATTAGCAACATGTTGTTTCTGTTTTTCTCCGTCCTTCATCTAAATCTCTGTGTCAACACTTAGACCTTAGTTTCTGTGGAAGAAGGCATCACAAGCCTGATCACTAATAAGAACAGTAGACCACATTGCAATGGACAACCAACAATAAAATGGACTATGTTCTCTTTTTCCTACCTCGTTTCTTTAAACCCAGAAGAAATGCACATTATTTAAAGTTAGGACTTCTCATGAATTAATTATGGATTATTTTATCAAACTTCTGAATCATTCAACTTTAAAATAAGAATATTGACATTTAACAGAAGGTTTGACATGAATTGACAATCAGCTCTTGATCATAATTGCATGACAAGGTCATTTAAAACCTTTATATCCTGAAGATTTGGAGATTCAATCTCTGTTTAATTAGAAGTCTTTTGTCCAGGTGTTTTTTTTAGAACTTATAGTGGGAGAGTTAAATGTGTGTGAAAATTTTGATTTGAGTGTTGGTTGCCACCACAGTTGAACTTGTGTAGATGGATAACTTTCCACCATTCGGCATTATTTGATCAGCTGACTGTCATTGTATTGCACTATATTTGGCTTACTTTCAAGTGTTTGTATTTGAATCTATGACTTCTTTATTGGATTTTAGTGGACTTAATTAAATAATTTATGGACCTGTATAACTTGATATGAATAGGACCTCTTTGGTTTCTAAAGTGCCTGGACATGATATTTGTTGTAATTTGGTGCTATATAAATAAAGATGAATTCAACTGAATATATTTTTTATAACCTCAAACTGACAAAATTGAAGAATGTATTTGGCCTTTATAATTTCACTTCTCGTGTTTCCACAAGGTCAAGTCCTTAGCCGACTCGATTGATGATGCCCTTACCTGCCGTGCGGGTCGCGATGACTCCCAGGAGGGCAGCAGGGAGGGTGGACCTACCAGTGAAGACTTTGGAGAGTGCATGTGGAGTAGCAGCAGCAACCCATCCTCCCAAAGAGGTTTGGGAGAAAGAGGCAGAGGAGCTGGAGGAGGACTCAGTATGCATGGCGACAGTACTGCCACCTCTTACAGTGACGTTACTCTTTACATGGATGATGGGTTGCCATCTTCTCCGCTGTCCCTTGACCGGGCACCCAGCAGCACAGATACAGAGTACTGGGGCCCTAGCGGTGGTGTTGGAGGGCGTGAGGACAGCAGGGATACTGAAGGAGGGGGCAGCAGCAACAGCAGGCGCAGCACCCCATGCACAGAGTGCAGAGACTACCGACTAAGGGGGGCCCATTTGCCTCTGCTTACTATTGAGCCACCCAGTGACAGCTCAGTAGACATGAGTGATCGTTCAGACCGAGGCTCCCTCAGCAGACAGCTAGTCTATGAGCAGGAACCTGGGGTAGTTTCAGGCTCCCCACAGGGAACCCTCAAGCACACCCCGAACTCAGACACCCACTCTTCCTCCGCGGCAGCTGCCCAGGGTCAGACCAGGCCACCTGGCAGATCCATACCAACACATATCCCACATCAGGTGGTAGCCCACCACCACCATCACCACCATCCAATCCACCACCATCAGTACCCTGACACACCCTCATCCTCTTCCTCCCCTCAGCAGCCCCCAACCACCCCTCTGTCATCTTCCTCCTCAACAGCTCTGCCATCCGGTGCTCTGGAGCAGCCTTGCTGCTCTGATGGAGATAACGACTCCCTCAACTCCACCACCAATTCCAACGAGACAGTCAACTGCAGCTCAGGCTCCTCATCTCAGGACAGCCTGCAGGAGCCTCTTCCTCCTCTGGGCAAGCAGACGTATCAGAGGGAGAGCCGCCATAGCTGGGACTCTCCACCCTTCAACAGCGATGTGGTGCAGAGACGTCAGTACCGCATTGGTCTCAATCTCTTCAACAAGTGAGCTGCAGTTCCATCCAAGTGCAATATTTTCAAGTCCGTATATGGACATTGATAAGGTTAATGCTTTTTTTTGCTTCAACTATAGAAAACCAGAAAAAGGCATCCAGTACCTGATAGAAAGAGGTTTTGTATCAGACACTCCTGTTGGGATTGCTCACTTCCTCTTGGAAAGGAAGGGCCTCAGCCGGCAGATGATTGGCGAGTTTCTTGGAAACCGGCAGAAACAGTTCAACAAAGATGTTTTGGAGTAAGTATTAAAAATAAATATGTATAAAACTGTTGTGGAGAAGTATCTAGCTTCTTACAGAGTTATTCTATCTTTACTTTATTGTCCTATTTAAATGTTTCAGATCCTCAAACAAATTTTGATTGTCAAAGTAAGTCTGTGTAAATACAATAAACTGTTTTAAAATAATTATTAGGTTACTAAGTCAAACGTTATCCAAACCAACCTTAACCTATGTAAAAAAATGATTGCCCTCTAAACCAAATAATTACTTTTGCCACTCTTGGCATTTACAAGTCCCATCAAGTTTTTGTGATAACTGGCAGTAAGCGTTTTATGTCACTGTGAAGGAATTGTGGCCCACTTTTCTCACCAAATATGTTTTAATTCAGAGAGGTTATCAAGCATGAATGAAAGGTCATGCTACAGCATCTTAATTGGATTTATGCCCAGACTTTGATTTGACTACTCCAAATTCCAAACTCTTGTCTCTTCAGTCCAGAAAATATTTCCTAAAAAGTCTAGGGAATCATCAAGATGTGTTTTGATAAATGTAAATGGGCCTTTGCTTTTTTTCTGTGGGCGACTGTGGCTCAAGTGGTCCTGTAACCAATGGGTTGCCAGTTAGAACCCTTGCTCCATCCATTTATCCTGCCTTGCCTGCTGATGGTGCTTATAGGGTTCAGTGGTGCCGATTGTATGGCAGGCTCAATTCTGTCAGTCTACCTCAGGGTAGCTGTGGCTACAATGTAGCTTACTACTGTCAGTGTGAATGTGTGTATGAATGGGTGGTATGAAGAGCTTTACGGTCTTCAGATTTGATAAAGCGCTATAAGTGCAGGCCATTTACCATTTATTTTTGGTTAGCAGTGGTTTCTGCCGTAAAAGCTGGATTCCATTTTGCTCAGTCCCTTTCTAAGTGGTAAACCATGAACACGGGCTTTCACAGAGTCTAGTGAAGCCTGTAGTGTGATTGTTTTGGTTCTTCAGAGACCAGCTGGATGAGTCATCTATGCACTTTTGGAGTAACATTTGGTTTGCTGGCCACACCTGAGAAGGTTCGCCACTGTTTCATGCCTTTCCATAGTTTCTTCATTTGTGGATACTTGTTCTCACTGTGGCTCACTGAAGTCTCAAAGGATTAAAATGGCTCTTGTAACCCATTGCAGACTGACAGATGTCACTGACTTTGATTCTCATTGGATTTAATTTTTTCTTTAAAAAAAAATGAAGGCATCATTTAAATTCTGCTTTTTGTCATTTTTAAATTTGTTTGATCATCTGAAACCTTCAAGAGTGACAAAAAGCAAAAGCAGCAGATATCTGTATATCTGTATAGTCTAGCAGCTTCAGGGGGAACCTTTGAAGCAATGGGATTTTCTAGACCTTTACTCAACCCACCACCATATACAGACAATGTGATAAGAATTATGTAATGCTGATACTCAAGCCCAAGCATGCTTGCTGTGAAAGAAATTCAGCTAAAACCTCTGAGTTGTGTGTGTTTTTGCAGCTGTGTGGTGGATGAGATGGATTTCTCAGGTATGGACATCGACGATGCTTTGAGGAAATTCCAGGCGCAAATTAAAGTTCAAGGGGAAGCGCAAAAGGTGGAGAGGCTCATAGAGGCGTTCAGGTTTGTATATGACAAATAGCTAAAGAGAAATGTATTTCAATCGGTTTGCCCAGCCAGCAGGTGTATGTGGACCCCATAAGGACTTCGTTCAGACTGAATAGGTAAAGCAAGTTTCTTATTTGTGACCCACTTCGGTGGACTAAATACAACCCTTATTGGTAAGGCCAGCTGGACACTCTTTTTAGGCCTTAGCTGTGTCTCAAACCAGTAAGGGTTACTAGATATATATCGATATATATTTGCAATTAATATGGGCCATATTTGTCAGTGGACACAAGTAGGGCTACTTTTGAGCCAATCTTGTAATCTTGGGCCCCGTATGTAAATTTTGGCTGGGTCTTAACTAGACCAAAATTATATAAGGTTTCTATTACTTCCTTTTGTTTTCAGTCAGCGGTACTGTGTGTGCAATCCGACCTTGGTGCGGCAATTCCAGAACCCTGACACCATCTTCATTTTGGCGTTTGCCATAATCCTCCTCAACACGGACATGTATAGCCCCAACATCAAAGCGGAGAGGAAGATGAAACTTGAAGATTTCATCAAGAATTTGAGAGGTGCTGACCCATACGCTAATAGCAACACTTTATAAAACACAAGAGTTTCAGCATGCACATACTCCTTGCTGTTGGACTCTAACACTGTTAAGGTTTAAGGTATTAATTAGACTGTGTAGTACTAATAAGAGGTTTTCTGTAGTGTTCTTTAATAACCTGTACATCTTGTGTAAGAGGTATTTAATATACATTTGTTTGGTGTCATTATTTTTTAAAACCTTTAATGTCTTTATCCAACCCAAGGCGTGGACAATGGTCAGGATATACCCCGGGACCTGTTGGTTGGGATCTACCAGCGAATACAGAAGTGGGAGTTACGGACAAATGATGACCACGTATCGCAGGTGCAGGCAGTGGAAAGGGTTATTGTTGGCAAGAAGCCTGTGAGTTACTACAACTGTTCAAGGCATCATAAGAGGATTTTTAATGGTTCTTTTATCTAAACGCCATTGGTCCGTCTCTGCCTGTTTGCCCACATAGGTGCTGTCCCTTCCTCATCGCAGGCTGGTGTGTTGCTGCCAGCTCTACGAGGTGCCTGACCCCAACAGACCTCAGAGGACAGGAGTTCACCAACGCGAGGTCTTCCTCTTTAATGACCTGCTAGTGGTAAGGCTGACCTTCAGACTGATATGATATAGAAGTTTTAATAAATGATCATGCACTGGAAATATATACATTTCTTATTGTGCACCAGGTAACCAAAATCTTCCAAAAGAAGAAAACATCAGTCACTTATAGTTTCAGACAATCTTTCCCTTTGGTTGACATGCAAGTGCACATGTTTCAGAACTCATGTAAGAAACTTTTTCCTTTTGCATCTTTCAGTTGAACCTCATTTCCCTGTTTGAATGTAACAGTAATGCCGCTGTTTCCAATTAGATTACCCTCACGGCATCCGGCTGTCCTCATCCAGCCTAGGGGGAGAGAGGAAGGTTCTTGTCGTGTTTATGGCACCTAGTCAGCAAGACCGCACCCGGTTTGTTAGCGACCTCAGGGAGAGTATTGCTGAAGTGCAAGAGATGGAGAAATACAGAGTGGAGTGTAAGTGCCCCATCTGCTGGTCATTGTAGTTGTTGATTACCAAAGCCATTGTCTACATGTTTCTGGGCATCAGAGAATGGAAACTTACCCAAATGTTTTCTGTTGTTGCTACGCAGCTCATTCTTCTGTGTTTTGTCTCTCCCTCATTTAATATTCCCTTGTGATTCTGTGTAAATTTGCAGCGGAACTGGAGAAGCAGAAAGGTGTGATGCGGCCCAGCTTACTGACTGGCACTGTGGTTGGTGGAGGCGTAGGTGTGAAGAGCGATGTTGTGAATGGCGCCTTGGGAAGGACGAGTTTTGATGACAACTGTTCAGTGGGTGACGGTCTCAAACGCACCGCACTCAGCTCATCTCTCAGGGACCTCTCGGACACAGGTGAGACAATATAAACACTGAGACGGGGTCAATACTGTTTATTTGCTATCACCTCTTCTGATTCAGGTTGGCTGATCTTACTCTCTCTTTCTAATGCTACATCTAGCTCCTCTGTCTTGCTAAGGTTTCATACAGTACCTTGCAAAATATTCTTACCCCTTGACCTTTTTATATTTAGTCACACTACAACTACAAACTCTGGATTTTATGTCATAGACCAATTCAAATTAGATTTGATAAATTAAATTTTTTGGAGTTTAAAAAAAACTGATAGATGGTTCTCAAACTTTTCTATGAATAATAATCTAAAACGTATGGCATCCAAATTGTACTCAGCCTCCTTTACTCTGATACCCCAGAAAAAATCTAGTACAACCAATACACTTTATAAAGCTTTGAACACCTCGCAGAGTACTTATCATTCCATCATCCAAAATGGAAACAGTATTGTTAAACTACAAACCAAAGTTGACATAGTCATAAACATAAACTCACAGCCAGCCCAGAAGAACATTAAACAGACAAGCAGCAAAACAGGCCTATGGTTGTAGTAACTCTGGAAGTCGCAGCTGCATTTGGATGGTTTAAATATAAGCATATTAATCTGTTAGAAATGCCCAGTCAAATTATAGATCCTAAATTTAATTGTGAAACTAAAGCAAGAATTAAGAACTGCTGTTCCAAGACACTTTCCATCCATTAAACCAAAGTTGATATGCCACAAAGACTAGCGGCTGTAATGCTTTATGTTGGTCTATCACAAAAAAATCACAATAACATGCATTTTGAAGTGACAAAATTTGACGGAATAAAAATACTTTTGCAAGGCACTGGATTCTTTTTTTTTTAAATCAATATTTTACGCTTTGCTAACCTGATTCTTCCTAATGGGGTGCAGGGAAACGTGGTCGCAGGAACAGTGTTGGTTCTCTGGACAGTACAATGGAAGTAAGTCTATAAAAGATTAGTTGAGATTAGTTTAATGACAAAGATTTTTCCCTAATTGGTGCCATGTCTTTCTGAATGCATGTACATATAGAGTAAACATGCATATGTGATTTCTGAAGCAACCCTTGCATGGCTTTTTGCAGTTATATCTTCCCCAGCATGTTTGGTGATGTAAGGGGGAGAGGGATTGTAATTCTCCAGTGTGTTTTTTAGAACCTGATGAGTTTTTATGTTCCCAGGGCTCCATCATTAGCAGCCCACAACCTCACCAGCGCTATCCAGTGCCAGGTGTGATCCCTGGCTGTTACGGAACAGAAGAATTCCGGCCTCACCGCCCCATCCTGAGCCCCGGAACGGGGGTGGGGGGTGGGCCGGGGCAGCAAATTACCACTGCTGGGACAGGAGTTGGGGGAGTCTCCAGCAGTGTAGAGAGATCAGGAGCGGGGGGCGCCCCTGGAGGGAGCAACAGCAGCAACAACAGCGCCTCCTTTCTGGGTTCACTCTTCGGCAGCAAACGCGTCAAACCACCAGGGCCCCTCATTCCACCGGGGCCACCCTACCCCGCACCTGTACCCCCACCGACTACTGGAGGACCCCCTCCTCACTCCCCTTCATCCCTTTGCCAGTTGGAGGGGGGGGCTTCCAAGATTCAGGCACTACATGCACAGTTCTGTCACATGGGTACAATACAGCCTCCGCCACCTTACTACCATCACCATCGTTTTCATGTCCAACCTGTGCCCCCTCCTTTGCAAGGCGTGCCCCCTCATACTTTACAGAGAGGCCCACTAACTTGTCGTCCTCCGGCTGGGCCACCACACGTCCAGCACCCGCAGCTGGCCCATCTCTCCCAGCTCTCCCAGCATGGGCTTCAGGGTCGCTACACCAACATGGTGGTAGGATGTCCCCCCCCCCTTTCTCCTCTCTCCCAACATTCCCAGAGCCCGCAGTTCGCCCTCTACCACGTGCAGCCCACACAATCTGCCAGAGGGGTCGGCGGCCCTGGTTCCAAACCCCCACTAACGTTGTCTCTTTCCCACCCCCACCCCCACGCACACTCCCAAACCCACCCCAGGCACGCTCAAACACCACACCCAACCAGTCATTCCACCCATCAAGCACACTTTATATTCGGCACACTGCCCCACAACCTTCCATCCGCCTCCGTCAGTGCGCATCACGCAGCCTCCGCCGTCCCGTATCTGCCCCAGTACCCTCCTCTCTCCTCTATCCCCCCTCCCCCACCACACTCCCCTTTACCCCCCCCTTCGTCCCCCCTTACCCCTCTTACACCTCTCTCCCCTCACCCCCCCCAGCACCAAGGGCAGCCTCAGCAGGGGCCGCAGGTGACAGGGGCTGGATCGACAGGTACGGTGGGCAGCTCCAAATCCAAGCCTATCAACCGGATAAGTACCGTGGTGTGAGCAGGACGTGGACCTCCAGGGGTCACCGGTTGGAGGACAGATATGAGGAAGTGGGCAGATCACGGACTCGAAGCAAGTCCGCCCGGACAGAAAGCAACAGCAGCAGTGCTGGCGACAAGAGAAAACGCAGGCTGCTCCGACTCTGTTACTTTCACCTCCGCTTCCCACATATGTAGGTGGAGCTTAAGAGAACAGCTAGAGGTAAATGGCTTGTGTCAAGATACCTAAAAAGCTGCACACACAACACCACATGAGCACAAGTCACTACTTTTGCCATACACAATCAAAAAGAGTCTATAGCCATATAAGTTAAAATGAAACTAAATCTATATCTGAGTATAATGCTTAAGTTTTATTTGTTTGAAGTCATGAGTATGTATGAGAATATTACAATGTATAGTACCAAGATGTTATAAACATTGCAGTTTATGTATCCACTGGCTGACAATGGATTTGTACATAAAGACTGAACCACTGAATGCATTCCAGTTGTAGTTTTGCATTGAAAAGAGAAAACAAAGTTGCAAAAAAATCTCCCTTAACTTTGCAATAATTTACTTGGCTTCATGATGTCTCCATACCTTATTGCTGATTACACTTTGCAGTTAAGGCATTTTTTATTCAAAAGAAGACCTCAGATATGTTGCTCTCTTTTAAACTTCTAAAACAATCACAGGTTTAAATGGTGTTCTGCCTTTCTGGTCTTACACACATCAGCAGGAGTCATGGGGCTTGTTAACGCTTTGTGTGTGGGGTTTGGGAATCAAACGAGTGATATAAATCATATTTTAAATGTTTCTGAAGCTTCTTGCTGTTTTATTGATATTATGATATACCTGCTCTACCTGAGTATAATGAATATTGTCCAATCATTGTTTTGATCAGTGATTAATGATATCAGCAAAATGTTTGTACATGGTTATAGAAAGTATGTGCGCATACTTATTTCGCCATAAACACTGAAGGGTATTCTGATTTGTGAAATGTGGTTTCTTTACATATTATCATATTTTCCTTTCAGTTTTTAATGTTCAGTATTTCTTACTGTTAAAATAATGATATAAGTTTGGATTTTTCCAAACAGAATCAACTTATTAGATGACATGTCCAAGAAAATTAATATTGAGAGTTTAATTTATTTAATGAGTTCCTCTACGTTGAAGAGATGCCTAAATGTGCTAGTGGAAATTTAATTATCAATAAACAAGCAGGGCACCTATAGTTCACGTCAAGGTTTCGCAAACAGTAATCTTCTGCTTGAATGTCAAATTAATTTGGGGCTTTTAATGATTCATTTTACCCATTTTATTCCAGGGTGGAATGATTATACAACATATAATTTTCATGATCTCTTAATAACAAGGTCCAAAAGCTTAAATGTATTATGGATTTTATCTGATCCACACAGACCCGAAATTGGGCATACCGTTTCAAATATTTACATACATCCCCACTAATACTTGCTTAATTGTCCCTTAGCAAGTTGCATTTTTTGTAGCCCTCAACATGTTTTTGGGATAATCCTGGCAAGATATGTGACCACTTTCTTGTCAGAATTTGTGAAGTTTATCTAAGCTGACTGCTTTCCTGGCAAAGACTTAGCTTATTTAGGACTTAACTTAATTTTCATTAGGTTTGAAACCTAAAGATAGCCTGCATTATCATTCCTAAACCTGCCTCCATGAATATTTGGCTTCTTTGTCCTGTTTGAACACCTAATTTTGTCTGAGTTTCAACAGTATAGCTAACAATTTCCTGGATGGATGGGTGGATGGATGGGTGGATGAGTGGGTGGGTGGGTATACCAACAGAACAACCATCCCAAACTCACATCAGTTTTGGCCAACTAGAATAGGTAATGCTTCGGGAATGTCTCCGACCTTGACCATGAAAAATTCATGGACTTATCCTTAAAACCTAGTCAGTGCCAGGTTATTTCAATCAATTTTGCCAAGAATAGTGATCAGATGTCGAGCCAGAATTTTGATAGACGGTTGTTGATGGCTACAAAAAGCATGTGGTCAAGATGCAACTTGATAAGAGATCCAGTATTAATAGGATTGTATGTATAGAAATCGGCCTGTTTTTGTCATCTTTATCCTGTCTAGATTTAAGAAATGCCACAATGAAATAAACTTCTCGACCCAAGTTATGCTTTCAAAAATCACTAAAGATGTATACTGCATAATCATTTCACCCTGCAAATAGAAAAACTTAAGTAAATCATTAGAAGCCTAAAATTAATATCATATTTTTTGCTCTGGATGACTGTGTGTAAACCTCTGACTGAAACCGGGACTATTTGCTAACAATTATCAGATTTTGGTAATTGTGTCTTTTTCTATGTTAAAGGATGCACGTTTTTACATGAAGCTTTGTGGTTTTGCACATGTGGGGTCCTAAGTAAGAAATGGTCTTCTTCTAATCCTCCCTCTTCTACCACTCTGGAAAAAAATTTATTATATTTTCTGATGCCTTGTTATATTTTCTGACGCCTGGTACGTACTGTAATTCATGTTCTTTTGTTTGTTTTATTATTTATTTATTTTCTTGTGGGCTTTATGTAAGTGTTTCTCCTTTTTTGCTACTGCATTTTTCAAGATAAAACTGAGCACTGATGTATTTAATATTCAGTGCCATATTTTTTGATCCAGAAAAGAATAAATCATGGAGAACAAAATTAAAATGTCTCTTTAATAAGATGATGAAAAAGAATGGCAAAATTTGGGAAGAATTTAAATTTTAAAAAGGGATTTCAAGAAGGTATGGAGAGTGTTAAGAATATTAAAAATTTCAAAGTATGTTACGGCTATTCTTTTTATTGTGTCCTTTTTAACTATTCTTGCATGAATATATCTGCACTTAATGAATAGATTGTACTGTATAAACATGAATGTACATATTAAAATATACATAGGCTTCTTATAATTATGGGATGAACTGCTCCCATTCTGTATTCAGGTGCGTGCATGTGAGTGCCTCTAGGTATGCACATTTTAAACAGACAGGGACGGGAAATGTTGTCCAAAAGGAATATTGACCTCTTCTTTTCTTATTGTTTGATACTGCCAGAGCGAGAATGAGTTACAGCAATTATAAATTCAAGGCCTGAGAAAAGTTAATATGTTAATATGTCAGTGCACTTATTGATATTATTTTGAACATGATTTCATTTTTTGTGTATGTATTACATGTACTGGAAGAATAAAGAACTGAGATGTGAATATTTATTGCTTCTGATAAATTAAAGTGTCCTTGCAGTGAAGTAACAAGTGTGTGTGGGTGTGAATTATTTGATATTAAAGAGCACTTTCAGAACTTAACGGCCCAGAAAAAGTGTTCTGATGTATTTTAACAGAAATATTATTTTATTAACCTGAATTATATTAATTTTAGTCATTCCCTGTACAATTTAATTGCACAGTGATGCAGTTGGTAGCTCTGTTGCCTTGCAGCAAGAAGGTCCTGGGTTTGACTCCTGGCCTGGGGTCTTTCTTTCTGCATGGAGTTTGCATGTTCTCCCCATGCATGCATGGGTTCTCTCCGGGTACTCTGGCTTGATCCTACAGTACAAAAACATGAATGTTAGGTTAATTGGTCTCTCTACATTGCCCTTAGGCGTAAATGAGTGTGTCTGTGTTGCTCTGGCGACCTGTCCAGGGTGTACCCCGCCTCCCTCCCATAGACTGCTGGAGATAGGCACCAGCTTCCCCGCAGCTCTCTATGGAATAAGCGGTACAGACAATGAATGAATGAATATATATCACTGTGGCTCATTTGATTGACTAAACTGCACATTACTTCTATTTTAGACTAATCACCTGTAATTATTGCAGTGTTAGCCCCATCCACTTCAGACCCTCCATTTCTGAAAACTCCATGATTCAGTCAGTCAGCTAGTAAAAATGTTGTTTAATAACTAGTTTTCTGTGATTATGTTTCAAAAGGTTTGGAAGCATCAATGATGCACATATGGGAACACATATTTGGTTGGTTATAAAAAGATTCGACATTCCTTTGGGTGACTATTATATTTACACATGTCAGATTCCTGCTTTGGTTTTAAACCAAAATTAATATCAGAGGAATGTTTGTTTCAAACTAGGGCTGCACGGTGATGCAGTTGGTAGCACTGTTGCCTTGCAGCAAGAAAGTCCTTGGTTCGACTCCCAGCCAGGGGTCTTTCTGCATGAAATGGGTTCTTTCTGACTGCTGGAGATAGGCACCAGCTCCCCTGTGACCCAATATGGAATAAGCGGTATAGAAGATGAATGAATGAATATATATCACGCTGGCTTATTTGATTGGCTAAACTGCACATTACTTCCATTTCTGAAAACTCCATGATTCAATCAGCAAGAAAATAAGAAAGTATTTCTTTCATGTAATAACTAGTTTTCTGTGATTACATTTCAAAAGGTTTGGAGGCATCAATAATGGACGTATAGGAACACAAATATTTGTTTGGTCATAAAAAGATTCGACATTCCCTTGGGTGAATATAGTATTTACACATGTCAGATTCCTGGTTTGGTTTTAAACCAAAATGAATATCAGAGAATATTTGTTTCAATTCCTCTTCTGAAATGTCCCTTTTCAGATTTGACTTCCAAGATTCAAGTCTAGGGGTTATTGGTTCAGTAGACCCGGCTGAAAGCCAATGGTAAAAAAAAAAAAGTTATAATAATCCCTTATTATTGCATTTCTTGATAATTTCTTTTTCTAGAGGAGAGAGTGCAGGCAACTCCTGTGACTGGTTTTGCCAAGAAAGAATAAAACTCATTATTTTTTAAATATTTAAAGAAATTCCTTCTTGGAATCCCATATTTCTTATCTATTTGCTCAAATGACATTAAAAAAAGATCACCAACTTTACTTAGTCTTTTTTTAGCCCATCCCTGAAAACCTGGATCCTTCTTCCCTGGTTTAATAGTGTGTTGCCCCAAATGGGGCTAAATTGAGAAAAAGAATCAGCTATTTTCATGTATTTTTTAACTTCATATCAAACTACAGTCATGTTGCGAACCATAGGGTGGGTGGTGGCTGTTTTCAAGTGCTTGAAATTATCTGAGTATATGTTGGGGAGACCGGGGACAGTTGCAGCACTTTTTGTGTTTGACTCTGTTACGCAGAGATGGTTTGGATTAGGCAAACAACATTTTTATACAATAAACTTACACGTATCTGTTAATAGTCAAAACAATTTAAAGCTGATTGAAGAAAGTAATTTTTTTCACAATTTGCATCTGAATGCAAAGAGTCAGATGTTGCTACTGTCCCTGGTTTCCCCTACAAGTTTAATAGCAATTCAGAAAAGCGTGACACCATATCCACCCATGTTGTTTTGTTTCCAGAGGAAATATAACACATAATTGTTCACAATTGTGCAGCTAAATAATAACATTACAATTTAGGACATTTTAACCCCCAGCATCAAATGGAAGATAGAGTAAAGATAACCGAAACCGAGGACATCTCTTACTCCAAATATATTTCCTGAACAATGAGTCAATCTTCAAAAATATTCCAGCTGGTGGCGCCAAAGGGATGTTTTGGAATAAATATATGAATTTAGGTAATCAGAATCAGAATCAGCTTTATTGCCAAGTTCGTGCATACAAACAAGGAATTTGACTCCGGCACACTTTGCTCTTTTGTTCTGTTTTTGCATTAGAGAATATACAAATTTACAATTTACAATGTACAATATACACATATGTAATAGAAAAGGTGCATTTGCAACATCTGTATGCTGTTGTTCTGTACTCTATTGAATGTTCATCAGAGAAACAGCCTGGGGGAAGAAACTGTCTTTGTGGCGGCTGGTTTTAGTAAACAGTGCTCTGTAGCTGCTGCCTGAATGTAAAACTCTAAACAGTTTATGTGCAGGGTGTGTGGGGTCTGCAGAGATTTTGGCAGCTCTTTTCTTGACCCTAGACCTGTATAAGTCCTGGATGGAGGGAAGGTCAGCCCTGATGATTCTCTCTGCAGCCCTGATTATTCGTTGCAGTCTGGACCTGTCCTGTTTTGTGGATGAGCCAAACCACACTGAGATGGATGAAGACAGGACAGACTGAATGATGGCAGTGTAGAAGATGACCAACTGCTCCTGTGGAAGGTTGAACTTCTTGCGTTGCCTCAGGAAGTACAGTCTCTGCTGGGCCTTCTTTCGAACAGTGTCTATGTGTGAAGACCATCTCAGGTCCTCAGAGATGGTGGTTCCTAAGAACCTGAAGTGGTCCACGGCCGATACAGTGTTGTTGAGAATGGTGAGGGGGGTGTATGGGGGTGGTGTTCTCCGAAAGTCCACCACCATTTCCACAGTCTTGAGTGGGTTCAGTTCAAGGTAGTTCTGACCGCACCAGTGTACCAGCCGATCCACCTGCTGTCTGTATGCAGACTCATCACCGTCCTGGATCAGTCCAATGACAGTGGTGTCGTCTGCAAACTTCAGGAGTTTCACGGACGAGTCCGATGAGGTGCAGTCATTTGTGTACAGAGAGAAGAGGAGTGGGGATAGAACACACCCCTGGGGGGCACCAGTACTTATTGATCTGGATCGGGAGAAAATGCTCCCCAGTCTCACCTGCTGCTGTCGGTCTGTCAGGAAGCTGTTGATCCACTGACAGGTGGAGGCTGGGACGTTGAGCTGTGTGAGCTCCTGGTGGAGGATGTCTGGTATGATAGTGTTGAAGGGCGAGCTGAAGTCTACAAACAGGATCCTGGCGTACGTCCCTGGACGGTCGAGGTGTTGCAGGATGAAGTGTAGACCTAAGTTAACAGCATCATCTGCCGACCTGTTTGCTCGGTAAGCAAATTGCAGGGGGTCCAGCAGGGGTCCTGTGATGTCTTTCAGGTGCTTCAACACCAGCCGCTCAAAGGATTTCATGACCACAGACGTCAGGGCTACAGGCCTGTAGTCATTTAATCCTAGAATGGTGGGTTTCTTGGGAACCGGGATGATGGTGGATCGTTTGAGGCAGGAGGGGACCTCACATTTCTCCAGTGACTTGTTGAAGATCCTTGTGAAGATTGGAGCAAGTTGATGTGCGCAGGCTTTCAGACATGATGGGGAGACGTTATCAGGTCCTCCAGCTTTCTTTGTTTTCATGCGCTGAAAGAGCCTGTTTACCTCGGAGATCTTTAGTGCAGGCAGAGGATCTGATGGTGGGGGGTTGGTTGCTTTATGGGAGGAATTTGTTCCTGAATGGGATGTGGAGGGGATGATTTGAGGTGTGAACGGCTTCTTGTCATGTCTGCAGTAGAAGCCATTCAGACGGTTGGCCAGGAGACGACTCTGTTCAGGATGGGTGGAGGGGCTCTTGTAGGCAGTCAGGTTTCTCAGACCAGTCCATACAGCTGAAGTGTCACCAGTAGAAAGGCTGTTCTTAAGCTTCTCACTGTAGCTTCTCTTAGCTGCTTTGATCTCTTTTGTTAGTCTGTTCCTGGCCTGCGTGTACCGCACTCAATCTCCACTGCAGTGAGCTTCTTCCTTTTCCATGCGCAAATTCCTGAGGTGTGGAGTAAACCATGGCTTATTGTTCCCAAAGGTGTCTGTGAGGACATGTGTCTGCACACACATGTCCTCACAGAAACTGATGTATGATGTCACCACATCAGTTAGTTGGTTTAAGTCAGTGGCTGAGGTTTCAAAAACAGTCCAGTCTCTGCATTCAAAGCAGGCCTGTAGCATCTGCTTTGATTCCTCAGTCCACTTCTTAACAGTGTGAACCTTGGGTTTGGAAGCTCTTAGTCTCTGTCTGTAGGTTGGGATAAGGTGGATAAGACAATGATCCGAAAAACCCAGAACAGCCCTGGTAACAGCATGATATGAGTCCTTTAAAGCTGCGTAACAATGGTCCAGTGTGTTTTTAATATATTTATCCTTCCAAACAAAGAACTTGGTAGAGACATCTATCTTTCTGTCTTTGGAAATGAATTCCAACATCACCTCATAGTTTATAGTTTCCAACTGGGGTACTATTTTAATACCAAGACATGTAATACTGGATGATAATTTAAAAGTACACAAGTGTTGTGGAGTGACCAATTTCTTTGCTAAGCAGCATCAGCGATGACTTTGATGTGTTTGTTTTATACCCAGAAATACTACCAAATTGTTCGATCAAATGCAACGACGCTGGCAGGGAGGTATTTAACTGTCACAGGAATAAAACTACGTCATCGGCATATAAAGCTATTTCACGCACATTGTTACCCTTACGGCCATTGCTGGTGGTTCGTTAGCCAAATTGAATAAAAATGGAGATAATTGCGAGCATTGAGGACACCCCCTTGTAATATTTAAATAACTCAGAACTGACCCCGTCGGTTAAGACTTCAGCCACAGGATTAGAAAGTAATAATCCAACATTCGCCAGATTGCTTTGAAAGGTTTTGATGGCTAGGCTTTACTTAAACCCTGTTTCATCAATTCTGCAAGAACATTCATTCCAGACAAGACCTGAGCTAATTTCCTTTTTTGTTATATAACACAGGGTGCGTATAATATTTCTACGGCTTTTTGAAACGCGTGTATGCTGTGATATTGATATAACTTTCGTAAAAAACCCCCACATAAAATCGTTTTGACCTACTTCCTCCCACAACTGTGCCATTGTAATTATATGACATGGTTGGTGTACGTGCGCACTACTTTCAGGAAGAAAACGTGGGAGGCGGCGTGTTCAGATTTGAGGTTGTACTTCGGTCGTGAGAAAAAGCTAAGATGGCGTCTCGTTAAGATGCACAGGATGGCCTGAAGAGAGTCATGATGTTGATCGAAAAATGATTTATCCCGACAGTTATTGAGAAAAGTTTGAGATTGTCGTTTACTGTTAAACGAACACCAGCCACTCCTATATTAAGCTCGTGCGGTTGGCAGAGCGGTGTGTATGGAGAACCGAAGCTGAAAACGGTCAACTTTGCTAGCCAACAGAACAGGACCGAGCACAGCTGGTTAGCTAACTACCAGTCATCCCAACAACAGAGGAAGGAGTGCGGCCACAGTCCTTATCATACCCCGGGACATCGAGGTGTCTTCGGGTCAGTCACAGGAATGCAGCTAGACACTTTACTATAACGGACTGGATACATAACTGAATTTTTGTTTGTAAAAAAAAAAATAATAATAATTACTTTATAGTTGAATGTTGGCTCGACATTATTAGCGCTGTGTAGTCATAGGTTAGCAGGTCTGCGGTTACATTGTTGACTCCAGTTAACGTTAGCAAACGGATGCTAGTTATCTCCACCTATGTGAGGCAGTGGGACGGTGCTGCTAGAAAAATTTGGAGGCCTTGATGCTAATCCAAGCAGTTAGTGGTGTTATGGCCTCTCGTTGCTAGATAATAGACGTCAAAACTGGTCATTGTTATCAGTAGGGACAGATGGATGACATTTAGCTATCTGTTTACTGTTAATTTAGTTTGTAGGCATTTTTTTTTTTAATACTTCCTTTGTTAACGGCTGTCGCTAAAGGTAAGCGTAGTGTTTTACGTCAGTTCTCACAAGTTTACTTGCTAACGCCGTCAGCTAATGGGATAATGTAAGGATGATGGTTTATAAAGACATTAAAACGAGGCTGTGTGTCATATTTAGCTTAATGTTGGACGTTTTATGTTATAACTGTAAACCAAGCTCTGCCCACTTACGAGTGGTGATGCCTTTCTGGCCTTTTAATGCATTAGGGCTCATTGGCTCAACGCCATTGTTTGCCTGAAGGCCCGTGAAAAATGTGGTTGATTGTCTTTGAAATCCCAACATGAAATTGAGTATATTTTAGGATTGTTTTCATGAATATTGCCGAAATGGATCTAAACATACTTTCAAACTCAGTGTGATTGTTGCTAACATCTGTTAAACATTCGTCTTTTTTGCTCATTGTTGTGGAGTAAAACTGAGAAAGTTTAAGGGGTTTGTTTACAATTCTACAGTATTTCTTAATGTTGGTCACATATGTAATTGTTAGTACTTAGTTGTCTTCTGCTTAAATTAGCTCAAGTTGATTTAAGGGCTGTTGTGTTTAGCTGTGTGATTCAGTTTAAGAAATTAAACCCAAAAAGATGGTTAGTTAATACATATAGGCACCTTCTAGAACATTACTAGAATTAGATGGGAAATACAAATTTTTCAAAAAATGGAATATGGCTGGTACAGGTTTCCATGTAGTAGAATAAGGAACAGCACTGTTATGCAAATTATTGCTGTCGGATCAGGTAGCTGTTCTTATGCAGTTAGGTAATGTTTGAAATTAACCTAAAAAGGTGTAACATGAACCCTTACTGGCCCTTCATGTTCCTGAGAATTGTTTCGTTGTGTCTGATGTTGGGGGAGGGGATTTCCTGGACAATAAATTGGCTTCCTTGGGTTTTTTCCGTCAAGCGTAATAGAAACTACTGTCCTGTGAAAATGATTGAAAAACATTTTTAGTAACTGTCTTTTTAAAGTAGAGCTGGTGGTAAAATGAGGAAGTATTGATTTTGCAAGACTAAACAAATGAGGTGTTGTTTGTAGAAACGAACTGTAAAAATTTGGTTTGCTTTTTAAATTGTTGATTTGGAAATTCTAGCTTTATTTGAAAGTGACACATTTATTCTAATTTTTTGTATTTTTGACAGATTAGAAAAACATATTTGGTTGCATATTAATTTAAAATTCTGGACCCTATAAATAGCTGCACATACTCAACAAACAGAAATATTGATAATATTGTGCCCATTTGTTAAGTAAAGTTGTTTACCTTGTTTCACTTTGTGCTCTTCCTGTTGTCAGGGAAATGGAAGTGGAAGAGTTTATCCCTCCTCCGGAGTGTCCAGTATTTGAGCCGTCATGGGAGGAGTTCCAGGATCCGCTGGGCTACATTGCCAAGATACGTCCAATTGCCGAGAAATCCGGAATTTGTAAAATTCGGCCTCCACCAGTGAGTACCTGCTTACTTCTAAGTTATGTTGCAGAAACGTGATGTTTTACATATTTTTGGAGTGAAAAATGTTTTTTTTTTCATTCCCTCCAAGATGCATCATCTTGAGGTAGACAGTTTGTAGATCTGTTATATCTATGGATGGAGAAAACCATGAGTTGGATATCTGTGTTGATAGCATAATAAAAAAGGATTTTAAACTACATTAAAACAATTATGTAAATGTATGAATATTTACATGGGAGACCTCTGAAATGTTCTGCGATGAACAGACTTCAAATTAAATCTTGTAACTGATAATGCCAAATTTCACCTGTAGTAAGACCTCATGTTTTATTACCACTTTCACAAGCTTGAAAGCCGTATCTAAAGAGGAATTAAACTTAATCTAAGTTCAACTTTGTTGGTTGGTGCTCTATCCTATTTTAGTTTTTGGTACATTCATAATAATAAGGCGAGATAATACAGAGTTCACAAGTTAATAATTTGAATGTGTTTACTCTCACTTAGGACTGGCAGCCACCATTTTCAGTGGAGTTGGAAAACTTTCACTTCACTCCTCGCATCCAGAGGCTAAATGAGTTGGAGGTAAGGGTTGTTCTCGCGCTAAATGTCACCTTCCAATAAAAATGACGACTGTTATTGTTCGTGTCACAATCTAATTTCAAAATCAGGGTTTCAGTCAAGGAAGTCTGTGATTATTTGGTATCCAACAACCTTAATTTGGTTAGAACTTAGAACTGAAAGGAACACCTTGCATTAACCTAAAGGGCTTCAGACTGTTCTCCAGCTGTGCATCTTACTGCACTTGTTCTGTACAAATATGCGACTGTCTGATAGAAACTCTTCATCAGCTGGTATTTCGTCTGAAGTGGCTTGATTTGGGATCGTTGTGTTCTCATTTTAGGCTGAGACCAGAGTGAAACTCAATTATTTGGACCGCATTGCCAGATTTTGGGAGATTCAAGGATCATCTTTAAAAATCCCACATATCGAAAGGCGCATTCTCGATCTGTACAGCTTGTCAAAGGTGAGTAAAGGTCAAATAGTTTTTAATCGATGTTCATTCAGGAATAATAGCTGTTGGTTTCTTTGATGTGCCAAGATTTAAATAAGCAGTGTATTTATTTTTTCAGATTGTGGCAGAGGAAGGTGGCTTTGAGCTGATCTGTAAGGAACGGCGATGGGCTCGTATAGCACAGAGGCTCGGCTACCCTCCAGGGAAGAACCTCGGGTCTTTGCTGCGGTCACACTATGAGAGGATTGTCTATCCGTTTGAAATGTTTCAGTCTGGTGGCAGCCTTACGGTATAACTCCACTCTAAGTTGAATTTTACCGATGTTTTTTATTTATTTATTTATTTTTATTCAATTTCAGTTAATTGATGACATGCAAATCAGATGTAAAGAAATACATTATTGCGCAAAAACTTCTCTGTTTTGATCGCCTTTCTGGTGTTTTAACTAAAAAATATTTATTTTCTGTTCAATTTCAAGCATTGCAAGCCAAAGCATTATGACGGTGAAGATGTGGATAAAGAGTACAAGCCTCACTCCATCCCATTGCGACAGTCTGTGCCGCCATCTAAAATGAGCAGTTATGGACGCAGAGCAAACCGGTGCCAGCCCGATGTGAGTTGGAGTACCTGCTGTTACTTATTTTGTATATCTGCATACCTCTGGGACCAGTAACCCTTTGCTGAAAACTGTTTTTGACAATGGTATATACAGTCCAGCTGCACATTGCCTCTTATTGATTGTGGTTGTTTGAGGATGAATTTGACATTTGCACTGAGTAAATTAGAGGAAACGATGTAATTGTATTACCAGCAGTGATTCCCACAGGAAAGAAACCAAACATTACAATCCATGTGTGTGTCTATATATTCTGTATTTTTTAAGGTATGGATTAAAACTCTAGTTTGCTCACATATTCAACATATTTTCAAGTTTTGCAGACTGTTGTGTGTTTTTTACATGTTTTTGCTGAAAATATGTAAAATATCTGCTGCTAGGTCAGAGATCTGCCGTGGTAGCTTCTTGTGAATGAACATCCATATTCAAAGCATCATAAATAAAACAGTCATGACTGCAGCTTCTTGCTTCATCAGAATCGTCATGCTGTTACATTGGAAGCTAAAAGCAGCCACTTCCAAGCCGCTCATGCCTGTGTGTTGCATAGCGGCTGAGTGGATCTGCTGGTCATGAAGCACAGCTTCTTGGTGTAGCACAATGCCAAGCATGCTGTCCATGTGTGCTGCCGGGTTAAAATACTTTTCTCAGCTTGGACAGCATATGTTGTGGCAATGTGTTGATTCATCCAGTTTGAAGAAACCACATGTGCACACGTGTGTGTATGCTAATCACTGCAAAGCAATAATTTCAAAGTTTTGTGGTTTTTATAATTTTTTTAAATGATAATTTTTGCAGTTCATCATAACACATCAATTGGTTGTCTTAACTGTTCTCAGCTTGGTCAGAGGTGGAATTTGGAGTGGTCCAAAAGTCCATTCCTGATTGAACACATTTTGCTGGACTCAGATTATGCTGTTCGCCCACAACCTTTTAGCTGTTCATTGTCTCCGCTCTCCTCTTCATCATCTTTATAATCAGTAAATGTATTATTAGGATTTTTTTTTTTTCAGAAACAAACCACAAACAACAGTGTAGGTGGAAAAATTAGCTCCATTCTTGATATTTTTGATCTTCCAGTAACCGACTTGAGTGTTTGCCCTTTATCCCAACTCATAAGAATTATCTGACAGGTTGAGTAACTTGGGTATTGAAACTGCTATTTGGATAACTTTCACCATAAGATTGAAAACTGCACTTGCTCTTTGATTTATTTATTTTTTTGTTTTTTTCAGCTGTAAGCATAAAAACCTCTTGCAGCATTTAACAGTTTCATATGTTTGATCTTCACCCAAATAAATAAATGATGCAGTCTTATCAAGTAAATGCAGCATTCTGCACATTAGGTGTATCTTAAACTACTCTTGCAATGTGGGCTGCGATGATGACTATAATTGAGTCTTTACCAGTGAACTGTGTAGCATCAGGTGGCATGGTTGTGTCCAGAAAATGTTACAGTGCACTCAGAGCGCATTCCAGCTTGCTTGCTTTCCACCCGGTCATGTTGCTGTGCCTAATTCTGCTATTATTGCTTTGTGCTTCTGGGGTATTTTGTTCTCTGCTTGCATTCTCATGCTTTTCTGTGGCACTTTTTCACCAAAGTATACAGAAAGGAAGTTGTTTTACAAGCTGTATGATGTATAAATCTGTTTCATGCTATTATTGTGTTTATTACAAACAAAGCTTTTGGGTCAGGCTACATCTGGTTATTGCAATGCTTTTTTTTAACATGAATACTAATGCATGCCTATTGGCTTCAGTTCTCTTCATTTACTGTAATGACTTTTTCTTTTTTTCGTTTTGTTTATTGTTTTGCATAATTAATTAAAAGGAACAGAGGCGAGACAGTGTGAAGATTTGAAATATATAAGAAGAATAAGAAAGTGATGTCCATGCGGTCCATAGGTTACGCTCTGTAGCTAAAAATCAATACATCTGTTTGAGCTTGAACACAAAATTTTTTTTGGGTTGTGACTATCCAGACTTAATCACAAGTGGAGAAATTCTGCTTTCAGTTGTGTGTTGCAGCCATTGTTTACCATAGCTGCCTGAAATTAGACAGAATTTTCATTCTTATATTCAGGTCTGTATAATAAATAAGAATATAATGAAAATGTAATTTATTTAATTAATTAAATATCGAAAAGTCAAACTCATATGGATTTACATAAAATTAGTATATCAGGTGTATATTTTTGTAATAATGGCTTACTGCCTATAAAAACACCAGACTGTGTTTTTTTATAGAATATAGCATAGGACCAAATGAAACAAGGATTTTTAATGAAGACGACAAGGAAGACTACTGACTTGACAGTTGTTCTATAGACAGTCATTGCTAAAGAAGCTGGCTGATCAGAGGGCTGTGTTCAAGCATATTGGCTGAAAGTGTAGCAGAAGGAAAAGGTGTGGTAGGAAAAAGTCCACAGGCAACAGGGAGAACCGGGCCTACAACCGCATTCCTTGTGTTGAGCCACTCCCCAACCAGAGACGATGCCAGAAGCATGTTACCTGGATTAAGGAGGAAATTGACTGCTACTCACTAGTCTAAAGTCCTCTTTTCAGATGAAAGTAAATTCTGCATCCAGGTCCCAGATTCGGGAGCTAAAAGCATCAGAGGAATCTAAAGTTGCTTAAAGTCCAGTCTGAAGTGTCCACAGTCACTGGCGCCTTGTCATTGGCAGGTGTTTTTCCACTGTGTTTTATTAAGGCCATAGTCACTGCAGCCGTTTACCAGGAAACCTTAAAGCACTTCATGCTTCCCTGTACAGCCACGTTTACGGTAGAAGTCAATTTCATTTTCCAGCAGTACATGGCTTCTACCATTACTGCCAAAAGTACCAGTACCTGGTTTAATAACCACAGTACCAGTGGGCTTGCTTTGCCAGCAAAGAAGCCTGAACCTAAACCCCATAGAGGATCTGTAGAGTATTAGGAGGAATATGCAAGACACCAGAGGGAACAATTTGGACTAGCTAAGGGCTGTTGTAACCAGCAACCTGGGACTACTTGACACCTCAGCAGGGTCACAGACTGGTTGCCTCCATGCTGTGCTGCATTGATACAGGAATTCACGCAAAAGGAGCCATAGTCATCAAAATTGCCAGGAATAATTTGTCCAAATATGTGATTCTGTGAAGGAATCCATGTGAGTTTAACTTTTTGAATTGGATTACTAAAATGCATTAACGTTTTATGAACATCCAATCTATTGAAATGCACCTGTATTGCATTTTTAGCCTCAGTCTAATGGCAATATATCGGAATTGCAGGGGTCTTAATATTGTAGCGAGACAAAATCAAAATCACTCACTGTGTTTCTCCAGCTGTCATCAGGGAGCTGATGATTTGAAATTAAAATATCTCCACACAAGTTGACATCCCTTAAATGTGGTCTTAGTGCTCACCATGAAACTTATTAGTGCCCCAAATGCTCTTTTTTTTTTTTTTTTTTATCCAAGAAATCACATTTAAATCATACAGTTAAAAATGGTCAGCTGGAGTGGACAGATTCCAAGGTTTGGACCCAGCACATTTGTTCACATATACTTCTAGATCAATCATTATCCAGTAATGCTGGCAAACTGTTTTAACTTAAAATGTGCATGAAAAGCAAAATTGTAAGTGAGAATTTAGATGCATAACTGAGAGCTTTCAAAAAATGTAATTTTGTTTCTGTCTCAAAAGCTGCCTCATTTAAAAAAAAAAAAAAAAAGGCAAATCCAGTTGTTTATGTCTTTTAGTATTTTTGGCAACAAATTTTAAAATCCCTGAATTAAAGAGAAAGTTGATTGCCTCTGATTTTGAATTTTGAAAAAGAAAACCCGAACTTGAAACATTCAAATCTGCGAAAACTGCAAATGAACAGACAAACATATTTTAAATGAGGCAACTCTCTCCAGAACATTATGTTGATGGAATATAATGTGCAGATGTTCAGACATGTTTTATACTGGCTCATCTTTCCAGACTTTACTCCCTACCGCTTTCCATTTTCCTTGTCTTAGTTTATTGTTGCTGTTATTGTCTCCCCTTGCAGGGTCCAGAGGATTTGACCCCACATCCTCTCACCACTGGCTCTCAACTCATCTCTGCGGTACTGCCCCTTGAGCATAAGAGCTCACTTTCCGCCCCCTCTTCCTTCCTTTTGCTGACCCTAAACCACCATACCTCATATAAAATTATGTCTGTCTCACATTTCTTTTGAAATACTAAAACATTTTCATTAACATGCACTCTCACTCCTCTGCTGTTCCCAATGTTTGGGTGTTTTTTTGGTTGTTTTTTTTTTCAGGACAATAAGTTGCAAAAGCAATAATTATAAAAAATCACTGGTCTCAGTTTGGAGGTTTGTCAGTAAAACTGGTAGATTTACCCACTCTGTTATAATCTTTATAGTGTAAAGGTGAATTTCAGTTTTTTCAGGTTTTTCATATTCACCTTATTTTAGATGTTGGCAGGTGTTCTGGTATCCTTGGTCAGATTATCTATACACCTATAAAAAACATTTAAAGTGCTATTGAGAAATTAACTCTTCCAGTGTATTTTTTTGATCCGCTTTGCTCTTTCACCTATATTCTCTCCTTTCTAATGCTTGCCCTTAAATACTGACTTCCCGAGCTGTCAGTGACCTTATTTTCTCCACTTCCTTTGATTTGGCCTGCCCTGTAATCACTTTTAAAGCTAACAGTGTGGCTGCATGTGTTCTCATTTGAGTGCACTTACTTAGACCTATTACACATCTTTAATTACTTAGTATGATCCCTCATTAATATTTACTACTTGTTTAATTATTGTCGACCTCTTAGTCTCTCCGTATCCTAATTTTCCATTAGTAGAGAGCATAAAGCAAAGATTGAGGAAAGACCAAGTTGCAGCTAAATGATTAAATGGTTTGCAACTAGAGATGCACCGATCAGAGTTTTGTGGCAGATTCCGGTTTTGTAAAACCTTGACCTGCAGATACCAATTTTAGCAGATTCTTATTCTCTTTAGGAGATATAACTCAGCATTTGGAATGTTTTTCCAGCTTTTTACTGCTGTGAGGACTCATTAAGTATTTATAATGGGCGTAGTGGTGATGTCACACCATGTGTGTGAGAGGAGTCACTGTAAAGCAGCTTTGTGGTCCTATATTAGATCAAAAACAATGATAGTGGAGTTGAACATTTTAAGCTGTCCTTTATATCTTATTTTAGTAATTATCATGGTTAGCATTATTAACTGTAAGCAGTACAGAGCTTTACCTGTTAGTTTTCCAAAAGGCTGCCAATATTTTAAAATCCTGCTTGGTCAGGGATGGACAGAGATTGAAAGCATAAACTGATAAACTGCTGAAACTCTCACTTTTTTTAGACGGTTAACTTGTTTATGAAGCTTTTTTAAAATACCATCAAGTTAATGGAAATGCAGAAGTTATAAGTTAATAAATCCAGAATAAACACAGAATAAAAAGTTTCCTTTTTGCAATGTTTTTTTTTTTTTTTTTTTGCAGCACTAGTGGCCTTTATTTTTCTAATTTTTTTCACTGTAAGCTGACGGGAATTTGTGGAGCGAGGGGGAAGACCTGCAGCAAAGGTCTCCTGGGCCAGGAGTCAAACCCGCAACGGCTTCATCGGGGACTGAAGCCTCTGAATATGGGTCGCGCGTTTAATCCTTCCACCACTGCTTCTACCCATCCAGTTTCCTTTTAGGCAGCTTTTTGGTTTCGTCTGAATTCAATCACCTCACTGAAAATGAAAAGAGCTAACTGAGACTTCTTCTCTTAGTAACGACTTCCATCACCAAGAGTGCTGTTGTTAGCTTGCCCTTTTTACAGTGACGTTGGGTGCGTTCCATCATCGGAAAAATGTAATTTTATTTGATTGTTTTGAGTTTCCAACAGACCTATCATTTGTCAGGGTTAGCAAAGCTGAAAATCAGTCCTGAGTATCTGTCGACATCTCGATGCATCTCTACTTGCAACTGCTTTTAGGTACTCGTGCTTCTTTTGCAACCATTTTGGAACTATTTGGAAAAGGAACATTTATTTAAAAGCATGTTTTATGGCAATGTATATTTCATTTTTTGTCATTGATGTTCAGATTGGGGTTTGGCAATATCTCCTCCAAGGATTTAGAAAAATGTTGATAATCCAATCCAGTGTGGATGAGCTCTAATGGACATTTGGACATTAGATCTGATATCTGCTTTCAGCATTTATATTTCATGACACTGCTATTGGGTACGTTTTAATTGTAACTTGTTCAAATTAATGACATGGTTTGCTGGGTTAACGTTTGTCTACATGTGTTTTGAAATGTTTTTCAGATTTAAACTTGAATCAGTTATGGGCTTTGACAGAATTTCTTACAGATTCTTTTTCTTGTCTGATAACTTGAAATGATTGAATTTAATTCAGTTTATATAGTGCCAATTTACAACACATGTCCTTTCAAGGCACTTCACAAAGAATTTGCTCGAATCATATCGATTCCAAGTCAAGTACGTACATTCCAATTGATCCTAATTATCAAACAATGCCGGCAAATTCAGTTTATTATTCAATGTGGATACAAGTCAAGCCACTGACAGATTGTTTCAAGTCAGTGGCTAGCAGCATTCACTCCTGGATGAGCATGTAGCGACAGTGGACAGTCGCTTGCATTGTGTCGTTGACTTTGCAGCAATCCCTTTTACAGAGCATGCATGTAGCGACAGTGGAAAGCAAAACTTCCCTTTAAAAGGAAGAAACCTCCAGCAGAACCAGGCTTGGTGTGAACAGCCTTCTGCCACGACTGACTGGGGGTTTGAGAGAACAGACCATACGCACAAAAGAACACAGAAGCACGGATCTAGGAGAACTGCCAATGTGAAAGAAAAATGCATTAAAGGCAGCAGTAGGTCTTTAAGCAAATGAACTCCAGCCAGTTTTCAAGTCTTAAGTATGAAAGAGAACACATAGCCAAAAGCTATGTCTATGAGAGAGACAATGTTAAACCCTGACAGACAGGGTCAGGTGAATCATCTGGAGAACATTAAGCTGTCGGCAGCAGTAGCTGGGCCGATGCCCCCTCCAGGAAGGTGTCACAGCTAAACACAGAACCAGGCCTAGTGGTGAAACTTACAGGAAGAGAAACACAGAGAGAGAATATTAAGTTAAAAACAATAACGGCAAATAACTGGGGAGTAGTATGAGAATGTAGCAGAGAGAGTGAAAGTGGTTATTATGTCCTTCAGCAGCATAACTACAGAGATAGCTCAGGATAACCTAAGCCTTATTAGCTTTATCAAAAAGGAAAGTTTTAAGCCTAGCCTTAAAAGTAGACAGGGTGTCTGCCTCACGGACTAAAACTGGGAGCTGGTTCCACAGGAGAGGAGCCTGATAACTAAATGATCTGCCTCCCATTCTACTTCTAGAGACTCTAGGAACCACCAGTAAACCTGCAGTCTGAGAACGAAGTGCTCTGTTAGGAACATATGGAACAATCAGATCTCCGATGTATGATGGAGTTAAATCATTAAGGGCTTTATATGTGAGGAGGAGAATTTTAAATTCTATTCTGGATTTAACAGGGAGCCAATGAAGGGAAGCCAATATAGGAGCAATATGATCTCTTTAATTTTTATCAGAACTGAGCTTTCTTCAAAAAAAACCTAAATCCCCACAAAGCACGGTTCATTTCAGTGTAAATAAGAGCAAAACCCAGAGTAAATTAGAGCAGTTCCAGTGTTCATACAGGTGTTTTTCAAAATCAGATTTTGGTATAAAATCTTTGTGACCAAGGTTTGGTCGTGTTAGCTTAGCAAGTGCTTAATATTTTCTTGTCATTTAAAAAAAGGATAATTTTATTGTTGTGGGTTTTCATTAACAAATGTATCCTACATGCCTGTTTATAACGAGTAACTGCAGATGGAAGCGTATATCTGCAGACATTTATTTTCTTCTCTATGCCTCTTATTAAATTTAAATACTATCACAATACGCAGAGACATGATGGATCTTAAAATATCTTCTTCATTATGACTGTGGTTGCATCTGCTGGTGGTTGTGTTTTCCTGTGATGGGTGGTCTTATCCTTTTTAGTTGTCACGGTGATATAGGTTAATATTTCCTTGATTTCAGTCCCTAATCCTTTCTTGTGATGCATTGTTTTGCATTATTATATTCTTAAGTTTAGTTTGTTCTGCACTTGGTCATCATTCGGCTGTTGCTTTGCTTGTGTGCTTGGTGAAGTAGCCATTGTCCATCTGAGACTTTATAATGAAAGAGTGCTCTTTCATTCTCAGCCTGAACCTACAGAGGAAGACATAGAGAAGAACCCCGAGCTAAAGAAACTACAGATCTACGGTGCGGGGCCAAAGATGATGGGACTTGGACTGGTAGCAAGGGACAAAGGTATCAAGAAAAAAGGTAAGATATTTTTATTTAACTTTTTTTTTTTGTAACAAGTGAATTTAATGCTCTATCATTCATGTTAGAAGTATGATGCTCCTTTTGGAGAGCCTACTTAACATGCTGCATCCTGGATTATCGTCTTATGTGATCCAATTTCTTTCAAAGCTTTATTATTCGGCAGCATTCCCTTAAGTTTGATTCTAAAATACTTGCATACCTTGCTACATAGTTTTGTATCCAAGTATGTTATTAAATAAAAAAACAACTAAATCAAGTAATCGGATAGCAGGTGCTATGGTGGAGACAGCATCCTGTTACAATAAAATCTGTCCCGCTATATCTGCACATTCTTGTGCACGCGCAGATGCACCATAAAACATCAGTTTAGTTTTATATTATTGGAAAACCTTCATTTTTCTCATAAAAAGCCACATTGTTTCATTCATGCAGAGCTTGTTTATTAAAGATTATAAGCTAGGCTGTTTTTGATGGTCTCTTAAAAGCATTTGTTTTTATTCTGACCTGGCGCTGAATTCTCGGACCAGACAAAGACCTGATTAAGATAAATAACCTGAAACTCCATCGTCTACCAGCACGTCTCTTTGACGATCCAAAATACGTTTGTCAATGATATTCTTGAAAAATCTTTTTGTCACTAAAGGCAAATGATCTCCCATACCCTAGATATTTTGTGTCCTTTATGCAAAGTTGCCGTCCTGTGTTCTAAATATGTTATCACTACTAAAACAGGGTCATCTTTGCTCATGGAACATGTTGCAGATCAGTATGTAAATATACATGCTTGAAGCTACTGGACTTTGCATGAGTATTACGCATACTCTTTATGATTTGTATGATTGTTTTCCCCCAGTTTATATATGATGATGCTGTATCTGCTTGTCAGTTCGGTTGCTCATGGTCTCAAGGAGGACATTTCAGGCAAAAAATGTTTTCTTTCGTATGGACAAATGTTTGTACAAACACTTGTTAGCTAATCTGGTTTTTACTGTTAGGCATAACGCTTTGGGCTTGTCCTCTGACTTTCTTCTCTTAGTGTTTTACCTTCTGCCATCATACATGTCAAAGCAGGACAGGGCAATACATCAGATGTATTTGATATTTTAAGGCTCGTTCTATGTAAGATTTCTGAAGCGAAAATATCATGAGGTGTGAAAACGGAGCGCAGTCTTTGCACATCTGCGTTTTAATTTGCTTAGAGTATTTTTTCCCAACCTCACTAACTTACCTTCTCCCTTACATTTCTTGAAAGCTCCGCCCGCACAGTGTTTACCAGGTGAGATGGAGTATCGTGGCGTCAGTGAAACTAATGAAACAGGCTGACATCTACGTACAATGTAAATAGTCATAAACATAAAGAAAATCCTTGGAGAAAGTGTCTCTAAAACTCTGACCGGTCTGACCGGTAGTGTAAATATGGTTTCATTTGATTGTTGTTTTTTCCACACAAAAAAAATCATTAATAAGTTGGCAAAAAACCAACCCAAAACCACAAATATGTTTCTGTCGGAAGGACAGACCGAGTCATGAATTCTAGCATTAAACTCAGGCTGCCTGATATGAGGAAAACATGACGTTTTGATATTACTGTTAAATATTTCTGTGACTATCTCTGTGCATCTCCACACCCTCAACATTCTCCTTGAGTTTTCTGATCTCGTTCAATGAGACCTATATCAGATGTGGGCATAAAGTCCCATCACCATGGTCTAACATATTATTGGCAAGAAGGGATGCACGATCATACGGTTTAAACATGGCATCAAATCAAAATAATCAATTCACTCAAGTGACTCCAATCTTCTCAGTCCTACTTATAAACATACCTGTGTATCCAGCCTATTTTAACCAAAGAAAGCGTCACAAAAAGAGGCAAGTGCTTAAACATTGACTCAGCATAAGTTGTCTGGTTTATATAATGGCTTTCATCCATAATTGAAACCCCTTCAGTGTCTGGGATAAACAGACCGAAATCTAATCTTGAAGACTTCATTGTTTTCTTTTAGATGAGCTGCCTCAGACTGTTACCATCAAGGATGCCACATTCCCTGCTTCTGGTGATTCTCCTGTCAAATCTGAGCCACTAGACTCTGAAGAGAAGCAAACTGATGGGGGCTCATCCACCCCTCAGCTACCTCCTCACACTGTTACAGTGAAAACTGAGGTGAAGAAGGAGGAAGATGGAGAGGATGGGTCCAAAATGACCATGAGGCTTAGACGAAACATAACCAACCCACAGTGTGTAAGTCCTGTAGTTGCTAACCGGGGGTGACAAGCCAGTTGTTCTGACTTGTTGGTCTAATAAACGTCTAATCAACTTTTTCTTTATTTCTTACTTCCAAAGGTGGATTCTTTTATCTGTCGAATGTGTGGTCGGGGAGATGAGGATGAGAAGCTCCTTCAGTGCGACAGCTGTGATGAAAACTATCACACCTACTGTCTCCTGCCCCCCCTCACTGATCCTCCCAAAAGCAAGTGGCGATGCCCAAAGTGTGTGGTTGAAGTAAGTTCAAAGTTTTTTAAGAGATTTATTGATTTACTTCAGCTAAAAAAAAAAAAAAAAAAAAACCCACCTGGTTGCTTTTGAGTTTCCTCACTCTCGCTTCCTGTCTTTTCCTCAGGAGTGCAAGAAACCGTCAGAAGCATTCGGCTTTGAACAAGCAACCAGAGAGTATACTTTGCAGAGCTTCGGAGAAATGGCAGACGCTTTCAAAGCAGATTACTTCAACATGCCTGTTCATGTGAGAGCACCTAGAGATTGTTAGAAAACAGGACTCCGTCTGATGTGATGTAAAACAGAGACAGGCTTAAAGTGTCCAACCCTTCTGTTACGTGTAGATGGTTCCCACTGAGCTCGTGGAGAGAGAGTTCTGGAGATTAGTCAGCAGTATTGAAGAAGACGTGACGGTTGAGTATGGAGCAGACATACACTCCAAAGAGTTTGGGAGTGGCTTTCCGATGAATAACGGGAAGAAGAAACTCACAAAAGAAGAAGAGGTATGCTTATGGTTTTCTCTTGTTGTTGTTGTTTAGGAAAAGTTATTGTTACTTTTAGTTTTATATTAGTGATATTGTAGAGTTCTCTATTTATTACATGAATAGAAGCTGAGTATTATATATCATTGTGTACAATGTAATTAAAATATTGACTATGCTATTTATATTTAATACTTAATTAGTTGCTACAAGGTAATGTAAGAACTGTAGTTTCCTTAAGTGCAGCAATTATGTTAGTTTGGGATGACGGTGATTGGTTAAAGGAGATTAAAGTGATAAATGTGCTTGAACTATTTTTATAAATAAAACTGACCTGTTGTCTTGTAAGAGGTTTCATATGCTGAGTATAAAAAAATCTACATATATCTTTATTTTAAAAGAACTCATCATCAAACAGCACTTATCACTGGAGCTCCTCCTATAAATTACTGCCAGGATCAAGTAGTTCGGTAAAAAATCTTTGTCTTCAGCCACCAATCCTCCTCTCTTCAGGAAGCATCTTCTGTCACTCATGAGTCTGATGGAACACAATTTAATCAGTCAAGATTAATTTGTAACTAAAACTCACCACAGACCAAATGTAAATGATGCATTTTGAGTTGATCACCAAAGCAACAAAATTAAGAAAGGTTGAGGCAATTTTGGAGTTTCCTGTTTAACTGACCCAATACAAAACCCCAAAGCATTCTGTTAACTCACAAACGTGGTGGAGAAAACGATCAGGTGTTTGAGAGCCACACAGTGACACTGAACAGGAACTTTGTGTATTATTTAATCAGTGCATTAGTTTAATATAGAGGGATCCATCTTTTCCAACATTGCTTTGAGGAGTTGCACACATAAAGCAGTCTACTCTGCTTTGGTTAACAACTAACACCTGTTTGAATGTAAGGTAAACTGATCTGTGTTTTTAATAAAAATGTTTCATTATTTTCTTATTTGACAGCATTGTTTGAAAATTCAGTTTTAGTTGAAGTGCTCTAAGTCTTTTATATCACTTTCTGTTTTAAATCATCTTAAAACTAACCAAGACCACCACTGGTTTTCCATTTTATAATAAGCGTACAGATGAGAAGAAGAAACACAATACTGCTAGACGGTTAGCTGATGGCAAAGAGTTTATCACTAGGATATCAGGAAATATAGATGCAAATAGTAGGTCATGTTTTGCAATATGTCCATTTAATGAAATATAATTTTAGTCTGAATTGCTCAGATTATGCCAAGATGACATCAAAGGGAAATTCATGTTGGATGTGTTGGAGATAAAGCCAGATGGAGATGGTTTAGACATGTAAAGAGGGGGGATAGTGACTACATCAGTAGAAGGATGCTGAGGCTGGAACTGCCAGGCAGGAGGCTTGGAGGAGGTCCAAAGAGAATATTTATGGATGGAGTGAAAGAGCACATGAAGGTAGTGGGTGTGAGAGAAGATGATGCAGAAGATGGGGTTAGATGGAGACCAACGAGCCGTTGTGGCGACCCCTGAAAGGGAGAAGCCGAAAGAAGAAGCAGCCAAGATCACAGCATTTACAGTTAAACTGACCCCTTGTTTTCTGCTGTTTGTGCTTCTGGTGGGCAGGAATATGCACGTTCTGGCTGGAACTTAAATGTGATGCCTGTTTTGGAGCAGTCGCTCCTTTGCCACATTAATGGAGACATTTCTGGGATGAAGGTGCCATGGCTTTATGTGGGCATGGTATTTTCAACGTTCTGCTGGCACATTGAGGATCACTGGAGCTACTCTATTAACTACCTGCACTGGTACGCTACCTTCTGTGACTATGTTAGAACATTTATGAAAGTTTTAAGGTGTTGAAGGATAATTTGAGTCTCCGTTTTCCTTCCATGTATCCTATATCTCCAGGGGCGAACCCAAGACTTGGTATGGGGTTCCTTCTGCGGCAGCTGAACAACTTGAAGATGTTATGAAGAAGCTGACACCAGAGTTGTTTGAGTACCAGCCTGACCTTCTGCACCAGCTCGTCACCATTATGAACCCAAATATCCTCATGGCTCATGGTGTCCCGGTCAGTCCCACATCACCACATGTTCAGAAAAGAACCAGGTTGTGAAGGTTTCTTTTTAATTAACTTCTTGTTTCCAAACTTCAGGTCGTTCGCACCAACCAGTGTGCTGGTGAGTTTGTAATCACCTTTCCTAGAGCCTACCACAGTGGCTTCAATCAGGGATATAACTTTGCTGAAGCAGTCAACTTCTGCACTGCAGATTGGGTAAGCTTGTCTTAACATTGGCTTAATTTGGAGTTATCCACAATACTGCAGAGTTTCTCTCTATTTGCAGCTTCCTGCTGGCCGACACTGTATTGAGCATTACCGCCGTCTGAGGAGGTATTGTGTGTTCTCTCATGAAGAGCTCACTTGTAAAATGGCTGCATCCCCAGAGAAACTGGACCTTAACCTGGCTGCAGCTACGCATCGGGAGATGTTCATCATTGTTCAAGAAGAGAGAAAACTGCGCAAGAATCTGATGGAAAGGGTGAGTCACTGAAATAAATCAAATGGATTCTTTGTGACTCTATGTGTAGGTAAACAATAGCTCACCTTGTAAGAATTTTGTGTTTATTGTCTTTGGTGCACTTGCAGGGCATCACAGAAGCCGAGCGAGAGGCTTTTGAGCTGCTGCCTGATGATGAAAGGCAGTGTGACAAATGTAAGACGACATGCTTCCTCTCTGCTCTGGCTTGCTCCAACTGTCCTGAACGACTGGTTTGTCTCTACCACACTCAGGATCTGTGCATCTGTCCCACTGAAAAGCTCTACCTCAGGTATTCATCCTGTCTGTACACATCGTCACTGTCAGTTTTATTTCTGTACCGTTTTTACCAGCTACAACAAGTAGACACCACAGCATAAAAGACTCAAAATGAACTCTAATTCAGTCACTGTGGACTCCACTTTATGGGTAACAAGTTGCATGTTTCTCCAGAGAGTTGGTGCTGTTGTGCAAAACCCAGATTCTTTCTGAGCTTTAGTTTAAACTTTAGTAGCAGTAAGAGCAGCTGGCTGCATAATCTGTGTTCCTTCAGGGTTATATAGGTCCTGCATCTCGGTTACTGAAGGTGTGCCTAACCATTTAAACCTTTAAAAAGAAGTAAAATAATCTTAAAATCTATGTGAAAACTGATAGATGGCCATTAAAATATCTGCTGGAACTGGAGTGAAGTGGTCATGCTTTCCAATAGCTGTTAAATGATAAGCCGCAGCATTTTACACAAACGGCAAGAGATGAAGACGATGTTGTTTGGGGCCAATATGGAGAGTTGTAACAAGTCTAGAGGTGATGAAGGCAATTTGATGTAACTGAAAAATTGGTTTTAACAACAGTATTTACTGGCTTCTCTAATCTAAGGGCATCAGTCAAATCAAGGAAGTATGATTTTAAATGCCGGGAATTCTGTTTTTTTTTTTTTTTTTTAGATTCGGAAGATACTGTGGTAACCAGTCTTTGAGATCCTGTAGCTTTTAAGTGGAAGCTGCAGTCGAGCAGAGACACTGGAAAGGGAAATTAGTTGGGTTGTCATAAACATACAATGACAGGAAATATTATATATCCCAAAACATTTAGTGAGATCGAGAATAGACCCTGGGGGTATACCACAACTGAATTAGAGGATTATTCCCTCATGCATACAGAAAAATACCCCACTTGCTTTCTGAGATTTATTTTCTCATATAACCTTTACTCATGCTTTTGGTCCTCAATCTGCAGGTACAGATACACCTTGGATGAGTTGTTAGCAATGCTCCATCGATTGAAGGTTAGGTCGGAGTCCTTTGATGCCTGGGCCAACAGGGTAAAAGAAGCACTTGAACAGGAAGAAGGAAACAAAATTGGTGGGAAATCCCCATAAATAATACACATAAACTAAACATGTAAGACAGTAGGTGATGTCATTGCTGATGTTAAATTAATCTTAAATTGCAGAGACTCATGACTTGGAGAAGTTGAAGGCCGAAGCAGCAGAGAAGAAGTTTCCTGACAATGAACTTCTTAGGAAACTCAACACTGTTTTTAAAGATATAGCATACTGCCAACAGACAAGTGCTGAGCTGCTCAGTAATTCAAAGACTGGGTGAGATGAATCACAAACTTGACCTATTACATTAGTGCTCATTTCTATTCAGATTTATGCTTACTTTTATATTTCATTCAGTGATAGCAGGTTGACCTGGGCTGAGCTGAAGTCCTTGGTTGAGAAAATGCAAAACTTACCTTGTGTGATGAACCATTTAGAGAAAGTTAAGGTAAGAAACATAATGCCGTATTAAATAACCCAATGTGATCGTAATATTCTATTCTCTACAAACAGATTTAAGTTATGGCCAACTGCCCCATGAATTTCTTTAGTCTAAAAGTCTGCCGTCAATATGTGATTTTATTTATTTTTGTATTTTTTCAAGGCGGTTTTGCGGACTGTTGAGGACTTCCAAAAACAGGCCCAAGTATTGGTCAATAACAAGGACTGGAGGAAAGAGTCGCCTCCTCCTGAGCAGTTGCAGAGTTTGTTGGAGCAGGGAGGCAAGCTGCCTGTCGTGGTGCCAGAGTGTGGTTCACTCCAGGGCCTAAAGGCACAAGGCCACTGGCTGGAAGAGGTGAGGCGCACTCTGGGCACAGGAGGAGGGCAGAGACACGAAGTAACACTGGAAGTACTGAGGAACCTAATGGAAGCAGGCTGCAACGTGCCTCAGAGCGTATCTGTGGAGACGGCCATGGCTGAGCTTCAGGAACTGCTCACGATCGCTGAACGCTGGGAGGAAAAAGCACAGATCTGCCTAGAACAAAAGTAATAAAATCATACATTCTCCCCTTATTGAAAATGGCAACAGTGATCATCGTGTGAAGATATCATAGGGTCTTTTGTTTTGCTCCTCTAGGCAGAAGCATCCTCTCTCCACCCTCGAGGCAATTGTAAATGAGGCCCAGCTTATTCCCGTCAAGCTTCCCAACATTGAGTCTCTACGGGGCTGTTTAACGCGAGCTCGGGCCTGGGTGACAGACTTGGAGGAAATCCAGGTACGAAAAAAGCCTGTGCCTTCTTGTTTTGCTTAACTGTGTTAGTATGAGGTACAAATGCTTGTAATAATTGTATAATAATTTCCTTTATGTCCCCATGGATGATTTTAAAATGTTTACCTCTTACTTGAATCACTTGGCTTTAAAGGTTTGTTGAACTGAGACTTAAAACAGTTTATACAGAATTAGAGAGCAGAACCTTTTATGATATTTATGTTCATGTTAAAGATGAATTAAAGTTTTCAAAGTATTTACTGCATGAGAATTAGGACTAAAGACTAAAGGACTAAAGCTGTTACTGACTTCAAGTTATCCAGCTGTAGTAGGCTGAATATTAAAGGACGATGCAGAGGGAGAGATAGGGAAGACAGAATTTATGCTTTGTCTAATGAGAACCGTGCTGGGGACAAGTACCAAGTCTTTCTGGAAAAACCCAAACTATGAGTGGGACAATACAGACATAGCTTTTTATTCAGATATTGGTCTCCCCTGACACTCTTTGAGGTTGGGACTCATTTTGAAGAAGGTACTTTAAAGGCCTCTTTAAATAATTTTGATTATCTCTTCCAAGCCAACTATTGTGTTTTGCTGTTTCTTGGATGTCTGTGCTCTAAACCATCTAATATTGGCTGGATAAATCAATAAATGAATGAAATGTGTTGTTTTAGAATGGGGAGCATTACCCATGTCTGGATGATCTGGAGGGTCTGGTGGCAATAGGAAGGGATTTACCAGTCTTAATGGAAGAGTTAAGGCAGCTGGAGCTGCAGGTGGCCAGTGCTCACTCCTGGAGGGACAAGGCCACCAAGACCTTCCTAAAGAAAAGCAGTCAGCACAGCTTACTGGAGGTAAGACTGAAATAAACCTGCTCATCATTTTTTCAGAGAAGTGCCAAACATGATTTATGACCTCTGGTTTTTGTAAAGCTCTGGCCTGTTGCTTTTGCTTTTGATTTCTCAATTAAGAGCTATAAGAAGATATGTGAGCACTCAATATTTTATTTTTTTTATATATAAATATTACATTTCAAGCCAGATGCAATGTCATGTCAGAGTGTAAGAGCGTTCACTGCACAACAGATTTTACTGTTTTTAAAATTTAAAAAAATGATTGGGAAACTGAACAGTCTTTAGCATCTTATATCGGTGATTCGCAGGGTTAGCATGGCTAGCACTACTACAACAGCAGTCTGTGTGTGTTTCCTATAGATTATAGATAACCACTTTAATTTTTGAGATTCCTAAAAGGCTGCCGTGGTGTCCTAATCCAGCATGTTTGCTGACAGATAGAGGTAGAAAGCTCAAAAAGCTAAAACACAGCAGCTTTCCTGTTCTCCAGTTAGCCTTCCTGTTATCCGCTGAAAGCCTCATTGTTTTGCCGACTGGATTAATCGCAGGCATGTCTTGACATGTCATAATCCCCTTTTACATCATAGTTCTGCAATAACCACACAACCATGAACCCCCATTAAGCATGACATTGTCCTTTTACATCCTAAAAGGAGATCTGCCGCGATCACGGGTTGTGTGAGCTTTCAGGTCATGTTTCTGTGATTATGAAATCAAAGGGGTGTGGCTTATAACTCTTAGCCTTCACCTGCAGAGGATTTCTCCTGCGGGGAGTTCCCAGGGTGGAGTTCTGGTGATGAGTTTTTCACAACCTCCCCAGTTGATCATGAAGTGTGGTGACTGAAGGTCTTGGAACGAAAGGATGATCTGAAAATGCTGTTAAAGACACACTTTTCTTTTAAGTAGCTGCTTACATCCCTTGATTCTTCTGGCCTTATTTTTAATACCTCACTGATACTAAACAAATACGAACCTGCTGAAGTTTAGTATGATGTGTCGATTGACCGTAAGAAGCTCGGTGAACACGCTGGCCAGGATCAGACAATTCCTCTGTGCACCTCTAAACCCTGCATTTGTTAAAACTGTAAAGTCAAATGTTTTTGTGCCTTTTCAAATGGTGCTGTAAATGCAAAATTGTAATGATGACCGAAATGAAATCCCTTCTTCTCCTCCTGCAGGTTTTATGTCCATGTGTGAAGAGGAGGGAGAGGCGGACCGAGACTACGCCGTTGGATGATTCTTTAGATGACTCAGATTCCAACACTCTGGGGCTCTCAGCTCAAGCGTTGAGGGACCCTGCAGCTATTGTAAGAATTTTTGGTCCTGTTGTCGTTGATCCTAGATCTTTAAGGAAACATGCAGCTCTTTCCCTGTAGATTCATGTCTTATGCCTCATTCCCAGACTTGTTTGTGTGATTTGCTTGTGTCTTGTTTTAGGTATTGGCATTCAAAGAAGGGGAGCATCAGGAAAAGGAGGCACTTCTGAGGTTGCAGAAAGCGAACATGTGTAAATCTGGACTTAACACAGCAAGCTGTAAGGACAACGGGTGGTGGGATGAGACCATGAACTCTGTTAAAGAGAACATAAACGGTAGCCACAGTGGCACCACCCCTCTTCAGTCAGTGTGTGTTTGCGCCGGGCCTTCCCGTGCTCCTCAGCTCCGCTGCTATCTGTGCAAAGACTGGTTCCATGGCGGCTGTGTTTCTTTCCCCTCCCTCCTGCCGCCCTCTAGCCCACAAAGTAACCATCTTTGTTGGTGGGACTGGGACACCCGCTTTTTATGCCCGCAGTGTCAGCGGTCACGCCGGCCTCGTTTGGCAACTATTCTCGCATTGCTCGTAGCCCTGCAGAGGTTACCTGTGCGTCTGCCAGAAGGAGAAGCTCTACAGTGTCTGACAGAGAGAGCCATCACGTGGCAGGGCCGAGCCAAGGAGGCGCTGGAGATGCCAGAACTGCAGCAAGCACTTCAGGAGCTACAAGAACTCGCAGAGAAAGAGGAGCAGAAGGAAGAGGATGCAGAAGGGAATTCGGTTATTGTTTTATCAGACTCTGAGGGAGGAGAAGGAGAGGATGGAGTTATTGATTTAACAGAAGACAATTCCCCCATTAAGAAAACAAAGGAACTCAGTGCTTCTCAGGTAAATTATATTTTCCAGTTGAACCACTTTAATCAAATCTTAACGTTGCAGCAGAACCTGAGTTTTGTCAAATCTTCTATAAACACTGCAAACATTTAAATATCTGTCATGTCCCTGTTTGGCAGGCTGAATGTCAGAATGGTGTCAGCAAGAAGTCAAATGTTACAGGTAGGACACCATGCTGATAAAAGCTATGGACCGTAACCTGCTGAAAGAGCACCGTTTTAATGCTGCCCTCTTGTTTTATTTCAGGTGTGGAGTCTCTGATGCCCCTGCTGCCTTTGCTGAAAGGCCGAGTGGTGAAGCTTTCCCCAACCACCAGGGAGCAGCTGAAGGAGCTGCAGCTAGAAGGAGACCTGTTGGAGGTCACCTTGGACCAGACGTACACCATCCACAGAGTCCTGCAAGCTGCCTCAGACCCTCCCAAAGAAACACTGCAAACACTCATTCAGGTCAGACTAGAACATATGGTAGAACCTTTTGGTAAAACCAAGCAGAAAAGGCCTCCACTGTGTTTGATAAGGAGGTAAAAGCTACAGATGTGATCATGTATAATCTTTAGAGTAAAGGTATTAAAGAGGTGAGACGTTAAAACGGCAGACGCACTGCGTAGGCTTTTCTTGGTCAGGATTAATGTTTCTAATCTGCAGAGTCTGATTTTGGTACTTTATTTCTATGTAATCCACACAAACTCATTTGTTTAAAATTAGTTTTATTTTAACACAACATTTTAACTTGATTGACTTTAAAATGAAAAATGTATTGCAGGTTTCTGATGCATCAATCCATATTTGCTTAACATTTGTCTAATTTTTACTAAACCCAAAACATAGGGCATCAAAAAGTTGCTGATGCATTCACAGGCAGAAATAAAAGTCGGATTTCTTTGATTGGTTTCAGAGTGAAAAAAAGTTCATTTTTGTTAAAGCTTCATCCATCAAATTTAGAATTTTTGAAAACATTCATATTGTTTTTATGTACTCTAACCCAGTTCTGCTGAAATAGGTTTATTGAATATTTATTGAACTACAAGCTAGTAGAGAACAAGGTTCCTACAGTCTTAAAATATGGGAAAAAGAAAATTGACTGTGAGAAATGTTCCAGACTTTTTTTTATCTAAAAGGTAAAATTCTCCACTTTGTAAAAAAGTAAATGGCTTTAATGGATCTTGAAGGATTGACAAACCCCAGAGATAAATCCACTCTTATTTAGAAATTATTGACGATCGTCATCGCAGTCCAATGGGTGCGCACCACCGTCCCAGTGGGCTGCTTACATGTCTTATTTACAGATGTCAAGCATTTTAGCTCTGCAAGCATTGCCCAAACAGCAGATAAAGATGTTAGTGACCAAGGTGCTAAACCTGAAAGGTCTTATCCTAGGTTTTTTTTGGTTTCAACACGAAACAAATATAAATGAACAAGAACAAATAAAACAAACATGCATCTGAATTTTTGATAAGTAGATCAAATTTACAGTTTGAGATACATCGTGAAAATTTTCATCTTTACCATATATGGAAAATGGTCAAACTACGTTAAAAGGACAGTGAGATGAATCGAGATTTTTTCATTGCCTTTCACAATAAAACATGTTTTTTTTTTTTTTTTGCTTGCTTGTTTGCTTTCTTTTTTGAAAAGATGCCAAAACGTTGAGCTGCCAAGTTTAAAGAATAGTGTGAATATACACATACCGATTGGTATTATCTCCTGATGCTGAAGCAGCATCCCTCAACTTCTTGTGTCAATTCCGGTTTTAGCTCAGAGATGTGCCACAGATCCATTTTAAGCAGACAAAATGAATTCTGCTCAACACCTGCTCAACACCTGCAATATGCTCATTGCATCTCAAATAATAAATGACTACAAAAGGCAACATACCAATCTGGGTCACCAGGCGTCGGCTGCTCAGTCAGCTCAATCTTGAAGATTTTGTGGCTCATTTACCTCATGAATCCAGCATTGAAATCTGCTCTTCGCTCCCGGTTTGACCCCAAAAAAACTCCTTGCAATATCCTGCCTTTAGTTCTCATCATTAACATCTTTTTAGCAGAAAGCCATTATGATGCTGTGTTTACAACTGGGGTGTCCTCCTGCTACACTATCCCTCCCCCTCCATCGGCAACCTTAGGTAATTGTTTGGCTACTTCATTTCCCTGTTTTTTATATTTCTATATTTTCTATTTTGTCAAAAACAACGGCATTAACTGTTTAGCTACTGTGAAAATCTTATTCCTCATTCGGAAAAACCAGAAAACATTGATTAAGTGGTGAGATACGGCCTTTATGGAGAGTGGTGTGTCTCATGTTGCCCCAACAAAAATAGAAACTAGGGAAAAATCTCTCCGTTCTGGCAAATAGATTCTCCAAGGTCAGGGTCAGGAACTTGGCATAAGGTTCTAAACTAGGCCTGGTTTAGACGGCAAACAAAGCACTGGCACAAATATGCCCACATCAACATTTTTAAGTATTATAGGTTTTTAAATAGTGCGGATCGAAGTTTGTTCACAAACAAAACAAAATAAAATGATGAAATTGTCCTTTAACACACGGCTAAATGTGAAGCCAACCTCAGCATCAAGCTCTTTCATGATTTGTGATCATGATCACGTAATCCTTATCTTCGTGATAATTTCCACATAATTTCATAAATCCAAAGTGGTCAAACTGCCAGAACAATCTAGAAATTGAATGCTTAATTTGGAAACTTTGTTCTCCAAATTGTACACCCGTATCATTTAAAAAGTGTGTAATTAACAAGGTTTGGTTACTGAATTTGAATCATTTTGATTGTTACACAGATTGAGCTTGAGGAGCAGCGAGGGGCGAGGACGAGCCGTGGACGACCAAAGGACAAAAGGAAGAGAAAGGGTCACAGTGGCAGCAGCGCAGACGGAGCAGGAGACCAACCTTTGGATGTCTCTCACTCAAAGAAAACCTGTCTTCTCAAAAACAGCCCAGCTCGTCACTTAAATGTTGAAATCCATCCAGAGGTAAGACTTTCTTTTTTCTGTTGTTTTCAGAAATGCTTGTAAATCTATTCTGAATATACCAAAGTGTAATCATGTTACTGTTTGTACAGATTTTGTGATGCAGTCAACGTGGGAGCTGTGTTCAGAAGGATTTGTCCTTTTGAAAGATACTGGAGAAGCAGAACTTTCCGTGCCAGAAACAGTGTCAAGTTCTAGAACGATGCAGGACATCCCCTCTCTCCTCCATTTACCCCCCCCCCCCAACGCCCGCTTCATCCCTCACCCATGTGATCAGACACTAACAGAGAAATGACTGTTCTTCTACACTCCACTGTTGCATCAATAACTCAGCAGTATCTCTCTCTCATTATTATTTTGTCACATACTTTCTTACCTGAGCATTTGTTTCCAGAGACTGTTGGACCGATGTGAGACTTGCCGTTAAAGCAGCTTCTTTGGTTTCGAGTTCTCCGAGGTCGGTCAGTTTGCTTTGTACTCCCCACGTTGTTAAATGCTAGTTCAGTCTCAGGACCAACAGCATCAGTTTCACTTCATAGGAGCTCTCATGTTGACCCTGGATAAGCTATGGGTTAATTTAATCTGTTATTTGGGCCTGAATCCCGACATTGAGGGTACAGTGCAGGATTTCAGACTGCTGACCTGAGACGAACGTTACCATGGTCACACATGCTTCTTCTTTAGTTGTATTTAATCTTGTGTTTGAAGCTGTTTCTAGGAGACGTGCATTTTCAACACCCTGAGTAAATTTTGGGAAGTGTTTAAAAACAGGCATTAATGTTTTTGGTGCTACTTTTCCAAAATGAATATATGTACCTCTTGGCTTTATTGTTTTATCCTTACCTTCTGCTCAGCGCTTTGTTTTTTAGATCCCATCCTTTGGACTCCATGATGTATTCCGCTCAGTCTCATCCATCCTCATTATTTTCACTTTTCAAATTAAGGTTACTTCACTGTAACTCACTCGGTCTCAACTTGTTTTGTTTATGGCCTCAAATGACTATATTATTATTATTATTATTGTTGATATTGCGGACACAAAGTTGTCTTGAGTTTGTGTATAAACCTTTCATTTTACTGTTGCCTTTGTTTCTTTTCACTCTTGTTAGTAAAAAATAAAGGTTTAGAATTGTTTAGGACTTCTGGGCTGGTTATTTCTGACCTCAGCATGATTTACTGGTGAATTGGTAAAAATCTTACAAAGAATAGACAGTCTTCATGTTCGCAGCATTTATTTATAAAAGCTTTAAAATTGCAGACACATCACAACATTTAACAATTACACTGGGTTTTGTTCTTTTCTCTATGCTATGGTTTTAGCAAAGTCATAGAAATACATACACAATTAGAGTAAAAGCCTTCAATATTGGAGCATATGGGGGAGAAAGTCATCTCTGTATCAAACATGCATGAGTCTAATGGAAAAGCAGCATTTATCTGGGTATAATAGCGAAGTTACTCCATATAGTAGGAGCAAGATTCAGAAAACGGCAGATACAGCAGCAGAAATTGTGTTTTGAAGTATCCATTGATAGACCTGGTCACAGTCTTAAACAATACTATACTGGTTTGTGGGAGTAGAGAACTGTAAAATCATCAGGGAGGGAATATACCGTGCCTTGCACAAGTATTCATACCCCTTTCTTTTTTTTAACCATTTATCACTTTACATCAGTGCGTTTTTAATGAAATTTAACTCAATATCCATCACATATTAGTGCACAGTTTAGAAGAGGAAGGTTTTCCCATTAATAAACGTCACTTTTTTCTGATTTTACTTTGACATTTAGTGTTCAGCCATCTGGTATTTAAACTTGGTGTAAATCCAGCTGTTCTGTGAGGGCCTCAAAGGTTTGTTAGAGAACATTAGTAGACAACATAATTTAGACCAAGACATACAGCAGACAGGTAATGGATAAAGTTGTGGAGAAGTTTAAAACAAAGATGGGTTATGAAAAGGCAGTCCCACAGACCACAATCCATCATTCAAAAATTGGCACAGCTGCAAACATATCATGGCCGTACACCTAAACTGACAGGCTTCACAAGGCAGTCACTAATCAGAGAAGCAATATAGAGACCCATGGGTGACACTGGAAGAGCTGCAGAGATTCACGGCTCAGTTGAGAGAATCTGTTCACAGGAACAACCTCAGGCATCAAGGCTTTATGGAAGAGTGGTGGGAAGAAAGCCACTAAAAAGTCCTGTTTGCAGCGGAGGGGATACAGCAGACACATGGTAAGTTGAGACCAAAATGTAACTTTAGGGTTTACATTGAAAAGTGTGGCATCAAATTTAACACTGCGCATCCTCACACAGTAACACATGGTGTTGGCTGTGTCGTGGTGTGAAGATGCGTTTTGTTAGAAATGTAATGGTTGCACATGTTTTCATGTGACCTATAAAAACACAAATCCAATTGGAAACCTGTTGCAAGATCACAGGTCCTTTCCACAAAATCTGAGTTTGAACTGTTTTGTTGAAGAAAAGGCTCAGATTTGAGTCTCTAGATATGCAGAGTTGGTAGAGACAGACGTTCGTCGTGGTGACAAAATGTGGAAAAGATCAGGATGTATGAATACTTGTGCAGAACATTTGTCATTAACTTGTCAGCCAGCTGAAATAAGGGCTACAACTGGGGGTCCACCAGCTCCCTCTTCTTTGGAAGGTGGAATAAGTATGAGTCTAGGTGTGTATGTTAATCCAAACAGCCTAATCTATTCTTCAGGTGAGGATAATAACATCTAATCTGTGCTTGTTAAAGGTCAACAACACCTGTGACCTATAGCTTTTTTATAGAGGCATTTTGCATTGATTTAATGAAAAAAGTGAATTGGTCCAGCCTTTTTTGTGCTATACTGTCAGTTCTGCCTGTAAGAAAGGCACGGTCAGCTCCTCGTGTCAAAGAGACGTCTGTGCTTAGATAATGGAAAAACAAAACTTTCACAAATTGTACATGAACATTGCAAAAAATATTACAAAAGATGCAGCAAGCAGAAAAGGTGATTTATGAAAAGTCCTACTTGGACACTAATTGTCCAGTTTTTATGGCACACAAGTGATTTTTTTTTGTGTTTGTTTTCTTTCACAGCTGCATTGTTCTTGGCCCCGTTTTCCATTAATTATAAAAAGGTATTCAAGACCTGTAAACATTGCTTTTTTATTTGTGAGCTTTTTAAGAGTAGCTGGTGTGATCTTGGTATGTAGCATTATTTCACTTAATGTAAATATGTTTTAGTGAATGCAAATCTGTGCTTTTTCCCTTTGTCTTTAGGACTGGAATTGCTACAGGATACTTTGAAGAAGCTGTACTTAGAATGGATATTTATGCTCACCGTGTATATATGGTATGCATTTTCTTGTGCTTTTGGAAGATTCTTGAAGTTTCTGGTAAAAGCACAAGATGTTTTCTCTTTATTATTTGGGCCAAATTATGTGATCTTTAAAAGTCTCCGTTGTCCGTCTAATCTCAGACAGTGGTAACAGACAGCAGGGGATTGTAGACTTTCTTCCCATCTGCAGACCTGCTCCCATGCGCCAGCAGCTCTTGTATAGTGATCCAGTTGTCCAGGATTCTTCGACTACGCTTCTTCATGCTCCTGCGGTGGCAGAGCTCCAGGATGGACGTTGATTCCTGCTGCTGCGTCGCCCCCTGTTCCCCTCCTCCACCTCCTCCGCTACCCTGCTCCCTCTCACGCTCCCTCAGGCAGACAAGACGGCTCTGCATCATGTACTCCCTGCGCCGCCGCTGCTCTCGGGCTTTTAGCAGCTGCTGCTTCCGCTCCTCTTTGCTCCAATAGCGGCCCATCTTCATTTCACTCACAGCATCGTCGTCTGTCGTCATTCCGCTGCGCTCCTCCCGGATCTTCATGGCACGCGCCTTCAGGAGGCGATCTCTCACAGGTCGTTTGGCCACATAGCGTGAGCCGTCGCTGCGGATCTTCACTTTCCACTCCATTCGAGGGGAGGCCGGCAGCAGTGGAGGGGACAATGCTGACGACACGCTTCCTGGAATCTGGGGAGTGTCTTTACATGTGCTGCCTAAAGTCATTGGACTTGCATCATCTCCTATCTCTATGGTGTCCTCTTTTGGGGGATTCCTGAGTCCACCCAGGTGCTCAGACGCCGAGGGGGTCCTCAGCTGCATGCAGCTCAGGTAATGCTGGGGGGGGTTTGAGTCTGTCTGACGGCGGGACAGATATGGACTGTTTTCTGCACTGCGTCCACCAGCTCTCTCAACTGTCCCATTGGTTCTGGGGTTGCGTCTCACTCCCCCATCGGAGCCCCTCCTGCTTCCTACATCCCGGGACAGAGACCTAACCTTTGCCCCTGGACTGGATGTCTTTGCTTCGGTTCCTCTCCTGTGAGCTTGCGGAGAGTATGGTTGATTTAAGTTTGCTTGGATCCCATCCCATCTCTCTTTTTGCCTGGTGGAGGATGGAAGAGCAGACTCCCCTCCTTCCAGACTCTGAGTTGAGAGCGAAGGGTACTGTTCACTGACCAGAGGTGTGCTCCTACAACTTTCTCCTCCAGTGTTGTAGGCACTCGTGCTGTCTTTATCAGACCGCTCTCTCTCAGGAAGCTCGTTGATGTCTGACAAAGCCTGGTGACAGGACTCCTCACTCACTAAACAACCATTTGCTTCCAAGCGCCCAGCTCCTAGTAAAGCCCCTGTACTTGCTCCATTTTTGTCTTCATGAGGCCAAACCTTCATACAACGTTCCCTCAACTGCTGCATCTTCTGTGCCCTCAAGATGTTACGACACTTGAACTCCAGATGCCGCAGTTCCTCTTCTATAAGGACCATCTCGTGTTGTGTCAGACTCTCATTCCTATTCTCATCCAGTGCAACATCCCCTTCCTCTTGTGCCACCCCCTGACTGCTCTTCTCATAGAAGCACTTGATCTCCAGGAGCTCTTTGTACCGCTCGCACTCTTCTTCAGTCAGCCCAGGCATCATGATCCTCATCGGATCGGCCATGTAGGTCCTCTCCAACCGATCCACCAGTTCTAGGCCTCCTCCTCCATTAAAACAGTCCAGTCCTAAGAGAGAGTCTGTGCTGAACTGGAAGTCTTGGGAGTGTAGCAAGGGTGGGGTGTCCCCTCTGCCAGACAAGAACTTTCTCATGCTGCCAGGTGTGTTGGTTGTGTTTGTGTTGGAGGCACTGGTGTGGTCATCCCCTAGGAGATCGTGTTCTGATGACTCCTCATAACGTGTGCTTTCATCTGTACGGCCAACCCCGCTATCCAACTCCTGGCTATTACTTAGAACTGTCTGGAGCAAATCAGGAGAATCCCTGATCGAGTGAGAGTGACTGTGACTGGAAAGCACACCTCCGATTGCAGCACTGATTTGTCCTGCACCGGGAACAGAGGGAATGCTCCCCAGTCTGGGACTGCTGCTCAGATGAACAGTGTTGTCCAGAGGCTCCAGTTCCAGCTCGTCTGGATCCAGTTGGTTTTCATTCTAACACAGGTTGACGAATTTAGATCATTGCATTACAGAGAAGAGGTTTAATGTTGAGAAAGGAAAACATTAAGGGAAATAATAGATTAGTGACACATCTAGATAATTGAAAATAAAAACATTTTCCAAATACTTTTAAGTCAACAGTCACTTGGAACATTGGAATGGTCACATCTATGTAATATTGGTGCTTTCTGAGAAAAAGAGCAATGGAAAAAGGGTCTGGAAGACTTAAAAGGTTGCTGAGCTTTAAAAAGTCTCAATAATTAACAAATTGGCATTACCAAAAACATTTGGGAATGCAAGAATTATTGGCCAACACCTTAACATTCAGGAAAAAACAATGGAACAATCAGACCCATATGTTACTGGCATGGCACTGGTGTCCTGCAGAACCTCCGGTAATCCTGGTTCACAGGATGGTAATGCTGATGTGACAGTAGTAGGAGATACATTCTAAAGCGTAAAGAGATCTTGTCTTTTGACAAAAGTATTCGCTCATATTCCTTCACTCACATAAGAACGTAAGTAACACCCCAATCTGAACCCTTGGGGGTTCAAAACAAAGTTCTTATCTTATCTTAAAGGACAACCTTTGGACAAGTTTTCTCTGCACACAATTAACTGGAACTGCCCTGAAATAAGTTACAAGCCGAATTATCAACAAGTCATATAAAAACAGGGAGAAACATGCTAACGTTAGCCGAGCACTTCAACAAACTCATCTGGATGAAAACATTGTCAGGAGAAACACGTTAGGCTACTGAAGACTTCACTGCTATATGTCTGGTCAGATTTATTTATGGACCGCTATACTTGTCCCTCCTGATGCAGAATCAGGACATTATTGTTATTTTTTAATCTACTGAACCCCAGGTTTGGGTGACATTGTTTTTATTAACATCTTGACCTGGTATCTGATATTGGCAAATCCCCATTCTTAAATGACTCGGACTGGTACCGGGACAAAACAAAAACTGTGATCAGGACATTCCTGATTGTAACTCTTCATGTAGGTACTGAATATGATTCAATCTGCGGTATCCTTATCTGTTAAATGAGAGTATTGGTCGTCTCTGACACCAGATGGCGCCAATGTTCTGAGAAACCTTCATCACTGTTTCAGTATTCATAATATTGCCTTCTGTTTCCAATGAGAGATTTGAACGATAAAAGGAGTAATCAATTCTTAATCTATTGAAGAGACATTTTTTATTATTTGATGTTAGAAGAAAACAAGAAAATGTTCCTTTTAAAAATGGTGCAGTCTCTTTTTTTGTTAATGTTGCAGTTTTATTTAAAAGCTGATGTAATGAAATGAAAATGCTTAAGCATCTTCCTCTCCTCCTTCTCCTCCTCTTCCTCCGCTCTGCAGATTCCATCTAATTGGTTTGACTTAAATGTGAACTGCATGCAGACAGCTAGACATGTTGTATTGATCTTCTTCCGTCTTCATTCCCATGCTTTAGCAAAGCCCTTCACTTCTTCATCTTCCTCATCAACAGATCAAGCTCTAATCTCTTCTACTACTTTTCCCTCTGATGATTCTCCGTCCTCCCCCCTTGCTTTCCCTAGCTTGAATCTTAATGTGGGACAATACCCTGCCAATATAAATGTCATAAGCCCATTGCAGGTATTTACTCGTCCTTTTATATTCAAACACAAGGACATGTTGGCAGAGAGCAGAGGTTGTTTGTGCTTGTGAGGGTGCTGGGAAGCATCCCCCTCACTAAGTGAAGCACGCACAAACACTAATAGCAAGTTGGTATAATGTTTTATTTTGATGATTAACTTTTTCTTTGAGGTCCACTTCCTGAGGGCTAGCTTCATGGAGTGCACACATGATGGCTGTCTAATGACTTTACCTGGAGGGACTTCCCTAATCATCCATCTCATTGGGGCAGACCACTGGGTGAAGCTGAGGGTTGAAATGGACTGAAGCTTTTGTTTTGATTTGCTCTTTTGTTTTTGTTGACTTGTATATTCATATTTAAGTTCTTAGTCAAGTGTGTGTATGTGTTTAAAATGACTTCTGAGCAATTCTGATAGCTTATGTAGCTGTTTTGCTTAAGGGAAATCCCCCTTGAATTTGAAAAGTGGTAGCATCCGTATATATTTAAGCAGGATTGCAAAGTAGGAGTGGTTTTTTTTGTTTGTTCGTTTGTTTTCTTTGTTGAGATGGGTTGTGCCAAAGTTATTTTTCTGCCTGACCTGTGAAGCAAGAGAACTGTACCAGAATCTGCACCGGTGAGCTGATGGTGCACATTTTTTTATGAAAGAAATAAAATGAAAAAACAGAGCTCTGGAAAACTGATGAAGCCTGTTGTTGCCTTTTTTTTCATCTTATGGTCCTCCTCCTAACTGCTGGGTTTTGTCATTCTGTCTGAGGGTTCTACAACGCAAAAGAGGCCCCACAGTGCTCTTATACGAGAGTCAGTGTTTGACCTACCATTTTTAATGAGTGACTTTTAAATCTCAGAGAGAATACAAATGTTTCTTTGCTCACATAAACAGTGCATGTCCCTGTAAATATATTCAACTAAAAAAAACTTGTAGGTAACTTGGCGGAGGTGCTTTGCTCATGTAGACTCTCATTTCTGTTAAAGGTGACCTTGTGAGCTCCACACTGGCACTCTGGTTAAATGCACTATTTGTCCTTGTCTCTGTATCAGCACAATCTTTGGTCTCAACATGTTTGTGTACATATTTGAAAAAGATTCTGCCGGTTGAATGAGACGAAGAATCCCATTTCCTTTTCCTCTTACAACTGGATGTTTAGTCTTTTAAAATGTAATTTAGCATCTTGTAATATATTCTGTAAGATAAACTGAGAAAACTGTCTTTTCAGATCAACATTCAGAATTGAGTCTTGCAGCGCTCTTCCCCAAAGACTGCATAATCAATTTCCTCACCTCTATGTCAGGCCTTGCGAGAAGCAGGGACACATTTGTACTGTCCTCTCGGGTGAGAATAGCTACCGCCTCCTCTCTGTTCTGGATGTCCACTCCATTTATCTGAGAGGGAAAGACAAAGATGAACTGATGCCAGATAATGTTAGGTAAAAATTTGGTAAAAATGATAGACTAATTTGAGATATTCTATCACATAAAATCCCAATAAAGGTTTGTGACTGTAACATTAACAAATGTGGAAAGGTTCAATGGGTGTAAATACTTTTGCAGTGCACTCCAAATTGCCTAAACCTCTTGTAGCATATGAGGACTGATGCTGTCTAAAACCTATCATGAAACCGCAATAGCAATATAGGGCAGCAGTGTGAGCTTCACTAAAGTCCTCATGATACCTGTAGTATTCGGTCTCCCTTACGGATGCGTCCATTCATCGCAGCAATGCTGTTTGGGTTCACCTTAAAAAAGGACAAGGAGTTTAAAACCATAAAACAATGAAAACAATATTTATTCAAAAACTAATAGAACTTTTGCTTGTGTATATCTGGCTTCACCTCTCCCACATAGATCCCAAGGTCCTCCTCATCATCAGTTCTGTAACACACCGTCAGACCCAGTTTATCCTGCTGACGAGACTTGTACAGCTCCACCTCCTAGAGCAGTTACAGGCGAGTTCATGGTTGTCAGAGCAAAAATAAAAAAGGACCGGCTTTCTGTACTGGTGTGATTTAAAGTTGCTTGGAAGGCCCTCACCTCATATTCTAGCTCATCGTTCCTGTCCACTTCATGCTGACTGATGTCAAAGTAGTCAGTGGGGTCATAGTACACAGGTTCTGAGAAGCTGAGGATGAAAACATTCAGGAGAGTACCATGTAACTGGAGCAACGTCTGGCTTCAAATGCATAAACCAGCATGTCATGGACTAACACAAGAGGTGAGCTCCAGTTAGATTCTTGGACATTTTTCAGAGACCTATTAAACCATTCCTACTCACAGTTCGTTGAACAGATATGGCTCTGGCAGAGGGGGCAGTGGAGGGGAAGGAGGAGGGTCGGGTGGGGGTGGAGCTCCGCAGGGATGCTCTCTGCTCCTGCCCAGAGTCAACATATGCTGAAAGCTGATGTCTGTTTGGGTGCAGCTGTCCACGCAGTCGGCCATGCCCATGGTCACTGGCACCTGCCCTCCAGGGGCTCCAGCTGGGCCCGCCCGTCTTCGAGCCCCCCGCTTCAGGATGTTGGACAGCCTGGGGTCTCGTATGTCCAGCGTGGGATCTCCAGAAAGGCGAGAGAGCCCTTTTGCATTCACCTGCAACAGAAAATCACACTGCAGTAATAAATGGAGAAGATCTGTAAAAAAGTGCCACTCATGTGGGTCTTTGCATCTAATTTTACCCAAACAAGCCAAAAATATGCGAACATAACCAGAATTTGAAAAGATGTGTGAAGAAGTGACGTCATAAGTATGAGAATTAGCTAAAAGCAACATGGATATCCTTTAGCCTTGTGTCGGTGCGATGAAAGAAACCACAAAAATATTTCTATGTAGGATTTTAACGGATAACGATAACACTAAGCACCGGAGGAGAAAGTAGATGACAGAGACCTTTAATCGACCGTCGGCGTCAAAAGAGCACAGCATGTTGCCTACATGACCCCTCTGCAAAGAGAAATGGAAAACAAAGCAACAATAATGTACCATTAGTGAATATTTACATCTGGTGGAGAATGAAAATATGTTTCTGAGAACTTCTGTCATAAAGGAGATAACCAAAGTTGGTAATTATCTCCACAATAACAAATATGTGGAAATGATTTCCCACCCACTATATATTCTTAGAAATAATCCTAAACATCATCTTGGTCTACTTATCCTTTCTGTGTTGCAGGGCAAGAGATGGCATACAGGGTGCCAAGTCCATCACAGGGCAACACAGAGAAACACACACGCTAAGGGCAATTTAAAGCAATTAACTGTCATGTGTGGAGGGAGCCAGAGTATGTGGAGTAAACTCAGGCATGGTCAGGGAGAACATGCAAATGCCAGGCAGAAAAACACCAGGCCAGGATTTTAACCCAGGAGCATCTTGGTGCGAGGCAACAGTTCTACCAACTGCTCCACCGTGCAACCCTATTCTTAAACAAGACTGCAATAATCAAAAAATAATAATTCCTCATGAAATTTTGATGGAGCCTGCCACCTGGTACATAGTACTGTTCAACAAAATGTTTTCCATGTCTGGTTTAGACGCAGTGAGTTTCAGTTTTGTTATTTAAAACCCAGGAGTTATTTAGAAGATACTTTAGAAATGATTGAACTCTGAAAAATAAAAATGTTTAATCTAATTAGTCTCTTGAAGCTTTTTCTGAAACATCAACATTAATCCCATTTTCATCACTGGTTTAGGTAATGAGGAAAATAATTTTTAAGGTTTCTGTAAGATGTAAAAATCTTCAGGTGAGGAATAAATAATGACACACGGACATCTATTCGCATTTAAAATGGCAACAATTACACACAGGTGTTTTACATAAAGCACACTTCATTAGAACATCCTTACTCAGCATTTTGAAGGTTTGCCCTGTTTAAACCTCGGATTTGGAGTGCTCTTCAGTGTTGAAGAGAAAGTGAACACCATGATAAGATTTAAAGAGCCCTAACCCAGAAAGAAGACCGTGGCTGATTATAAGCCTGGTAAGGGGCTTATCAGCTGTTCCACTAAATGAAAATTATTCTACAAGTGAGGGAGTTTTAAAACAGCTGCCAGCAAGTCCAGGTCGGGCTGTCTGAGCAAATTCACCCCAAGACCATTTATGTTGATCAAGTTTCAATGTTGTTTTTTGTATAGAATCAAAGTGGTCATTATAATTTGCTGTAAATGAGTGCACGTTTGAGTCACAAATAGACAACTATAGGCCTGAAGTGCCATTTCCTTTCAGGTCAAATCAGAAGCAATTTGATCATCAGTGGTTTTCAATTTGACCTTATTTAGAAATCAGATTTTAACTTTTGAACATAAAGTTTGATTTGTTTTGGTTGGTTTATGGTAACCAGTCACATTCCCATCATTCCCAGCTTTGCTTTGGGATTTAAGTCAGCAACACAGCACCATTAAAATAATTCAACAGGGACCCATTTTAAAGTGTTATCATCATTAGCTCAGATCGATCCTGCATTAAAATCAGCATGAATAAGCTAGTGCAGTCTCCTGACAGAACTGATGATTTAGTACTGATTTAAACTGATACATTTACCCACATTTTTACCATAAACAAGTCCAGCTGTTTGGATTTTATTACATGAGACAGAGACGCAGGCAACACGATGATGCCAACGAGGCTCTGACTGAGTCACTGATCCAGACCATCTTTGAACAGTTTCATTCAGCTGTTGACCTTGGATGTCTGCGACTCCACATCTCTCCAGCCTCGCCTTATTCTCTAACTCCCTCTCTCATCTCATGTCCCCTTTCCAGTAATTGCATGTCAAATCAATGTTCCCCTGTGCAGCCAAGCGCAAAAACTTTCTTGCCACATTCAGCTCCTGCTCCCTTGATATTTTTCCCTATCTTTTTTTTATTTGACTCACTCTTAAACCTCTGCTCCTCTGGTCTATATTTTACTCCTTTCCCCTCTTGTTGTCTTTCTTTGCTTCTTTCCCCACATTTCTCTCCTGCTTCTCCGGACTCTGGATTCCTTTTGTTGTGCTGCCTCAGCAGTTCTGTCTGCTCTGTCCCCTCCCTGGAGGGACCACCGCCTCACCCTCCTCTCTTTCCATCTATTTCAGCCGCTTCGTCTCCTTGTGTGTGTTTGTCCTTCCTCGAGCTAACGTTCCCCCATAAATCTTGCTGTCTGTCTTAATGAGCTTCTTTGCAGCAAATAAGATGCTTGCAGCCTACATGTCAGGTTAGTGAGGAAAGATATTAACACTTCATTATCTCTATGTTCTGCATTGTGCAAATATTTCTGCCTTGAACTCATGATTTTATGTCCACCTTCTCTCACTTTTTCCACAGTACAGACCGGTTTGAGTATAGAAAATATAAAACAGAAAAAAGAACAAGTATGCACAAAATATCCAGTAAAGACAAAGTAAAAACATATTTTCAGATGTTTGTCTGAATTAATAAGAAAAACTGTACACAAACATTTGAACATAGTAAGTATTCAGACCTTTTGGCCTTAGCTTTAAACTTCATGCTAATGCCATCCCTAATGTGAAGCATGGTTGTGACAGCATCGTGCTCTGGGAATGTTTTCCTGCATCAGGAACAGGGCAACTAGTTCACATAGATAATGAAATGACAACAGCAGTTTCTTCAAGAAAACCAGCTCAGACAATTCACCTTCCAACATGACAATGACCCAAGGCACGCAGCCATGATGAAAGAGCGGCTTCAGGAGCTCTCTGTGATCGCCCTTGAGTGGCCCAGCCAGAGCCCGGACCAAAATCCAACTGAACATCTCTGGAAAGATTTAAAAAATGGCTGCTACCTATTCTGCCCATCTGACCTGACTGAGCTTCAGAAAATCTACAGAGAACAATGGAAAAATTAACCCCAAAAAATCCGTGCCAAGATTGTACAGACACACCCAAAAAGACTTGCTGATTAATGTGCTTCAACAAAATATTAAGCTGGGGGTGTGAATATGTATGAAACACTGAATTTACCAGCTCTTGGGGATAAAAAAAACTGCACAGAATAAATCTGTAGGACAAGAAAATGTGGAAAAAAGTGAAATGGTGTGAATACTTTGGAGTGGCCCAGTATGTTTAGCCTCAGTGCTCTGCACTCTCAAAGGTAAGCAGAAAGCTATTAGTAGACAGCTCTGTGGTCGTGAGTGACAGGTATGAATACTGATGGAAGGAAAAGAAGGGGGGTTCTCATTTATTATCAATGAGAGGTGCTGAGATTGCTTTGAAGATGACTTCATGGAGGGTAATGGTTGTTCTGCATTACAAGGATGTTTTTGGTCCCGACTAGACCACGTTCATGTGTTGTTCTCCATTATCTGAGTTACTTGGTCACATCTATCTTCTATTTATAAGGTACACATGTTTTTGCGTTTTTCCGATAATGAACAGCCCGGTCTCCACACCCCATGATTAAATGTGTATAAAAGTGGAATTATAATTCATAAAAAGTACTCTAGAATCCACCGTGTGGGGGGTGGGTGGCGGTATCAGCAGCGGCTGTGGAGCTCTGGGTGGGGATGATGTGGATATAGATGAAAGAAATGCAAGGACTTCAAAGTGTGAAGACAGAAAAAGCAAGGCAGAAGATGTTTACAGGAAACAGAGAGGAAAAGAGGGTTGAGGAGGGGGAGAAACAAAGAAAACAAGGAGGTGACGGATGGATGTGAATATTCTCAGTTTACTTGCTGGTAAACAGACCTACAATAGGAGCTCCTGGGAAAATATTAAATGGCTGCTGCACAATTATTGTTATCTAATTGTCCTTTGAAGAGCAAACACATGACAAGGTATCAGGAGCTGCGATGAAAACAAGCTGCACATGATAAAGCAACGCCACATTAAGATAAAAAAACCACATCAGCAGTCACATGCTAATGCTTTCCTCTAAGGCACCACGGAGTTTTGCTTCATATGCATTTCAAACAGCTTTCCTACAAGGGCGAAATCCTTGCCAAGAATCCATTGAATTCCACTTGTTTGGTAATTGATTTTTCTCATCTCCCCCACTTTGAAGACTGCGGCAGTCACCTCAGAAAATCAATTAATCTGGAGACTGGGCTGACCCTCTGCAGCTCCAGCTGTTTGATATTAAGCAGCGAAAAGGTAGGACTACCTAAAACTGATACCAGTAAGGAGGTATTGATGGTAAAGGTTTTCAAAATATTCTCAAAATGATCAGCATTCAGTTAACAAGCCTCACTGGGAGTACATTAATATACATATCAATCCGTATATCATACAGTCAGAACTAAAGATTGCTTATAAGGTGTTTTGGTTGTGGGGTCTGAATAGAAAGTAGTAAAAAACACTCTTTATAACTCGACAATATCTCTCTGGAACACTGTGCTTTTCAGTCATTCCAGTGTTATTAAATGTACAGTAGAAGTGGCAACCTCTCCATCAGCCACCTTTTGCTCCTATCTTCCTGCCAAGCCTACAAGTAACAGATGCATCTGTGCACAGACACTAACGATCATTGATAAAAACAGACACACAGGGTTATTAGCAATCTATCAGTTGCTCTGACAAATCAATGTTTTTTTGTTGCTCTGTCTGACAGTCGGTATTTAAAAGCTTCAAATACATTTATTAAACAATTTTCAACTCTACCATTAAATAGCACAAAGGCATTATTACCTTTTAACAATTGTTGTTTTGTTGCTCCTGTTTACTTAAAGGCTAATGTTGGCATCTTGGCACAGCTAGTTTCTACAGGAAGTTAGAAAAGTATTGATGTAGTTTCAAATTTGAAATCGTCTGTTTTCTTCTTATAATGCTGGTCTTAAATAGTTCATGTAATCTCAGACTGTAACCTCAGCTGGGTCTACGTCTTCCCCTTAAACATCTCTTAATTTTACCTTATTTTCTCCTCCAGAGAAACTAAATGTTTCTTTTATTATTGGTATTATTTTTTTAAGCTTTGAGTAGTGAGGGAGAAATGGGAACATCTGAGACAATTTCTCTGATCTTCTGAGGGAGGTTGGAGACATGGAATCTGAATGAACCACGTTTAGGGTTTTTATTTGCAGATGCAGCCTCCAGGAGCTGTGGTCTGACCAAACGATTTATTTTTTTTGGACAACTGTGGTGCTGGAAGAGGTCAAGGTAAAATTAATTTGGTTTGGCTCTGTGGGTTAGTGAAAGAGCAGGACTGTAGCTTGTGTTGTTGCAGAAGTAAAAATGAGGGCATAGGAGAAAATTGCAGAAGCATTGTAGAAGAACTTTGTTTTGCCTCAAGGATGTTATGAAAAACCATTCAATGACCCTGAAGAAAAACAGAGACCATCTCAGACTGTGTTTGGTTTGGCCAGGCTGAACTGTGAAACCAGGCTAAGTAGACTGTAAGGTGGTAAAAGGAGCACCTTGAAGAGCTCCTTAATTCAGTGACCATGTCCTCCATGGAGAATGCAGAATCTGAGGGACTGACTGAAAGGTAATTCCATCACCTTGGTAGTCATTACTGTGGTAGGTAAAAAGTTCCCAGGAGGCATAACATCTGTGGAATGACAGACTAGGATGATGGTCCCAGTCTCTAAGAAAGGGGACCAGAGAGTTGGAAAGTTTACTCCAGGCTGCTGGAAAGGAGCCTCCAACCAACTGCAGAAACTTGGATTCAAAAGGAGCATGAGAGGATGCTGAGAGGATCAGTCTCCTCTGAGAGGAAACCCAGTGGTGGACTTCGAATGTGTTGGCCCAACTCCCTCCTGACCTGGGACAGCTTTGTGATCTTTTAGAATGAGTTGTAGAATATCATTGGGGAGAGGGATGTCTAGGTTTCCCTCCTGGAACTGATACCGACCCAGTTTATGGACAAGCAGAACCCTGTGATTAATATACATATAAATGTATCATGTAATTCTGCAAAAGATGAAAATCTTCTTTTTATGGAAGGTTTTACTGGAATGATTAAATAAAGAATAAACCCAAATACAAATGGGAAAAAAAAAAATCAAATCAACCAGATTTATCTATTTTCCAGTATTATATTGTTGTTTCTGCAGTGTGTCATCACTTGTTTTCCCTGCCTTCGGTCTGTATGCTCACACCTGCATCTGTTTGCAGGTCGTCCGTAGGCATCCATTCCTATATGTGTGTGTCTCTTGTTTCTGTGTGCCATGCTGAACGAAAGTACACTTTAGGCTTGTTTAATGATGCCTGTTGCCATGGAAACAGCCTCCTGCTTTACGGTGAGCTGGGAGAGAAGACGATGGGAGCGGCTGTTGGGCTCGGGGAGTGAGTTGGGGGGGTAACAGGGTTTACCGTGTCAGTGTGGGTCTGCGTGGGTCAGGTAATGACATAAAATCCAATATGGTTTATGCTTCTAATACAAGTCTGCTGCCGCTCTGTCTAATTTATCAACTTCTCCTGCTTTTTCTCTATTGGGGCTACAGAGGCAGTATTGATGAGAAACATGCCGACGGGTGTGTACCAAGAACGAGAGTAAAATGAATGTGCAGCAAAAGGCCGAATGTATAATGCATGAGTTTTATTCCTTCAGCAAGAGAAGCATTTAGATATAGTTAAATTTAAGAGCCCAAATTTGCAGCAGAATGGGGCCCTGAGCTGTAAAACTTTGTGACTATTGTCTGAAAACAGACACAGCTAATTTGAGTTAAATTTTACACTTGAGTAAAGAAAAACGGCCCCAAACGTCAATCCTGTAACGTTGAAGAGCAGAGCGTGAACCATGAAACTGAGATTTAATTATGTCTACCTCATGCCTTTTATTTGGCATGATATTAAAATTAATCAGGCAGCTGCACAGCCAGATTTTCAGTTTTTGTGATCATTACATGCAAGAAATAAAACTAAATTTAAAAAAGCAGCATGCTGTCCGCAATCATCTCTCTTCTGATGAATTGTTTTTTGCTTGATGTATTGTTTTTTTGGTTAAACATGTGCCAGCTCAGGCTTCTGTGAGACGCCCTGTTTTTATTCTAATCTGAATGCATGTTGACTCGCACCCAGAGGCTCTTTCACTGCTTCGTTATGCCATCTGTGTTTGTACTGTGGACTCACGCTCCTCTGCTCCCAGCCAGCAGTGCTGCTTCAGCTCCAACAGACCGCTGTCTATAGAAACTCTTGTTTACCTTGCACAAACGATATCCATGCTGCGGCTTTTGCACACAACATGACATCTCTCCACACTTCACCACTCTTCCTGGCTGTCATTGTGGACTCTGCTCATCGCCACGCCCGTGCATGTGTCAGCCAAAGCTGAAAATGCTCCTAAACGGCAGGGTTCTACCACACAGTTGATCTCTTCAACAGAAATCAGGGAAATCTGTAGAAGGTTTGCATTTTGACCTTTCATCTCCAGCCACTTAGCTGAATTGTCTTGTATTAGTTTAACTGAAATTAAAAAATTTTCCCAAAACAAAACGCTCCCAAAATCATGATTTGTTTCTGATATTTCAAACTGTTGTTCTATATTTATATGCTGTTTGTACTATTGGAGCTATAATTTTTCTCATCCCATGTTCCTCTTCTAAACTCATTAATGAAATCATACAACTTTGGAGCTGGACCATCAAAGTTATCTTCTTCTGGACATCCTAATCAAACTCTCTTGATCATTTTTAGGGTGATTAATTGTTATTGAAAAGAATGAAAACAATTGTCTTTATATTAACTTTTACTCGATAAATAGGGTTGTCTTGTAGATAGTAATTTACATCAAGCTTAATTTATGTACCTTAGTTCATCAGTGGGGAGAAGACAGCCATGTTTATTCCTTTGAACAAATATTTATGATAAAGTTAACAAAAATCTACTCAAATTGTTGACCTAATGGGGAAATCTCATTCATGCTTTAGAAGAAATCACATCTGATTTTTGTTAACCCATGACACATGTGATTATTAAAGACATTTAAAGAGGCTGGTTGCTGCTAGAGATGTCTCTTTCAGGGGTTGTTTGCCTGCATGAACTCGGTGTTTCTAACTTCTCTTAGAAAAGGTGGCTACTGTAGAACAAATCTGCCCTCCTCTGGGTTGTGCACGCACCACCCTTCTCCGTAGCCTTCACCTACAAGATTACTGAGCCCTCCCAAAGCTTTACTATTCCACCTTGCTATACGAAGCACTCATATTAATTATTTTGAAGGTCAAGCTGTAAGACAAAATGTGCCTTAAAAATGAGTCTGACCTTATTCTCTCCTGGTTTCATTTGCATGTTTCTGCTCCCTATTCAACTCATTAGCTTGCCTTTGCTTGGACTTGTGCTCTTTCTGTTTCTCCTGGCATTGCCTCTGGCACCCGATGCAGCCCAGTCCAGCATGCAACAGTGCCCCAGCTGAGGCTTGTGGGCTCCACAGATAGTAAAAATGTTCCACCGCATTACTGTGAGTACAGAGAATTTTAAATTCTCTGCAAGATGGGGACTTATTTAGGACCAGCGGATGCATCATCAGGTGAGCAGGAACATTTGAGTGGCAAAGCACAGTTAGATGAGCTTACTCACAAGCAGGCTGAGGTTTCTATTGGTAGGGAGGCTGTAACCGTGGCAACCCCTTTCTTCACTTTATCCCAGTTTAACAACCGATCTATCCTTCTGGCTCTGTGACTCTATCTACTTTTGCTCTGTGTGCTCCTATCATACTTTCATAATCACAGTGAAGCATCATTATTCTAATTATCAGTATCATTGTCACTGAATGACTGCTTCATGAAGCAATTAGGAGCAGGGCTAATGAGATAACGAGCGTATATCTGCATTTGAAACCATAAAAGGAGATGCATGTCAAGCAACTGTTTTGCATCAGTTTCATCACATTCAGTCCAACATCCAGCTTGATTTCTCTGATTAACTTGGTTTTGTGATATTTTAGCATCATATTTTGACGTTAGATTTTCATTCAGGATGTTTAGTTTTTCATGTTTATGCAAATATTCGAAGTTGGGATGTTACCACTACATCTGGTGATAATGATTTAACCATGCAAAACTGTGTGTTGCTGTTCAGTTTTGTAATGAATCGTTTGTTTATGTAACGTATAGTAATGAAACTGTGGGTGTCAGCTTCTTAAGAGGAAAAACATCAGGTGAAGTGTTACTTTCTAATATAGTGCCTAGCATATGAGTCACATGTTTATACACATCGTCACGTTACAAGCACAGTAACAAGCTTTTAGTGGGATTTTATGTGTTAAACACAAACGCATAACTATGAAGTGGAAGGAATATCATTTAAATGATGTTTAAGCTTTTTACGAATAAAAAGAAAAATGGAACAATCTAGCATGCATAGTCTTTACTCTGATAACCCAAAATATAAAACAGCACAACATATTGCCTTCAGAAGACATGAAGACCAGGGAACACGCCACGTAGGGTGGGAAGCAGCCAAGAGACCCTTGGCAACTCTGGAGGAGCTGCAGAAATCCGCAGCTCAGATGGGAGATTATAAGTTGGGCACTCCACAAATCTGGTCTTTTTAAAAGAGTAGCAAGGAGAAAGCCACTGATAAAAAAAAAACCAATAATAAGTGCTGTTTGTATTTTGCCAACAGCCTGCAGGGGACACAATAAACATGTTGGAGAAATGTAGCTTTTGGCCTGCATGCAAAACACATTGTGTGGATGAAAACTGTGCATCACAAAAATGTGAGGGATGTACTCACTTTTGTCATATACTATGTTAGGCTGGCATTTGGAGACAGTACTGAAGCAGTTCTGGGCCAGTACATAGCCACCACTATGTTTCAAGCTGCTATTGTGCTGGGCCATCACTGGAAAACCTAATCTGGGCCACCGAAGGGCCGTCATTCTTTGGGGTACGCTGCCCGAGTGTAACTGCATTGTGTGGGCCAGAACTAGGCCAGATCTCTTTTGCTATGTGGGGCAAAGCTGAAAGAGACAGTTTAAATGTTACTTTACAAAAGATGGATTCAGGGAGACATAATACGAATGCTCACCACACTTCCTTGCTGTGAACTTCTTTGTGTTTATATTTCAAATGAAATCTCAATAAAATGCGCAGAAGTCAGTGGTTGTAATGTGACAAGATGTAAAAAGGAAATGGATGCGAATACTTTTGCAGCAGCAGTCAGTGTTAGCTCAGAGGAGGAGAGCGCTCACCTGGAACATCACCCTGTATTGCTCCTCGGGCTTTTGAACCACACACATGTTGCACCCCATGGCGACTGTTGGCAGGGGATGATGCACTCTGCTGGTCCACCAACAGAAGATCGGTTCTTAAGGCAGTATTCTTTGTCTGTGGCAGTGGGAGAGCCCCACCCTCATTCGCAGGGGGTTGTGTGTCCTCCTCAGAGTGACATGCAGCTCATCCACGACAGGGAACGGCACAGTTTAATTGGCTGCGTCACTGATCCGCTGTCTTTTGTTGTGCTCACGGTTCAAACGTTAGTCATCCACAATTCGTTTTATTTGCAGCTATTTTCCATTAGAGGTTCAAATTCACTGACGTTTGTGTGCGTATTGAGCAATCTCCCTTCACATTCTAATTGTCCTGCAGGTTTGTGCTTCATTAATCAATCAGGCACCAATTTTAGACATCTCAGTGCTTCATTCAGTCAAATCCAATGGTGCAGAACCCCTGCTGTAACCAGCTACTCTGACTCATGTGGGTCTAGATCTGCAGCATCAAGCAGTTTCTCCTAGAAGACACCAAGTGTGGCTGAACTACCCCACTCTGGCAGTGCTACACATTCAGACAATGAGAGCATCTAGCAGCTTGCCTCAGTTGCCTTTCACCCCTCAGTCCCATGTTGTCCTTCCCTCCTGCTTTGCTATGTGCTCTCCAGGTTGGCTGAGTGTGGCTACTGAGATAACGTGTCTCTGCTTAAAGCCCTGTCAACACACTCTTCTGCTCTGGTCATTTACTTAGGATCAGTGCATGGTTAGAGGTATTTCTTGATGCAACTGCACTGAAACTCCTTGAGGGCACAGGTGGGATTGAGAGCTTTGTGCCAGGTTGTGCCCATGACACCATTAGTCAGAAGCTGTAAGCCCTTACTGTGCAGTGAAGATAAGGTAAATACAAACTTTCAGATTTGTCAGGATGGGTGAAAACACTCAATCATTTGAGCTACAAGCCTTTCTACTTACAAACACACCTCACTATATTTCCTAAAAACAATACAAGACATTTAAATTAACTGTCACTACAAATGCACGTGGTGAATCTCAGCAATAATCTAATCCTGTCCATCCATTAGTCCTCAGATGTGGCATACTCAGCACTCAAAGTGCTTTATTGCAAAACTAGTGATGGATTATGTTTAGATTAGAGACCTCTTGAGCAATAATCAGACAAGACTCCTGGATGTCCAGAGAAAATCAATGAAAAGCAGCTCATGGATCAATTCAATTTGCTGACGTATTTAAGAGAGTTTTTTCTTTCTCGAAATTCTTCAAACACATTTGTCAATACTGACAGACGTCCTAGAGACCTCACTTTATCCAGTTCTCAGAGAACTGATCTCAGTCTTGCAAGTTCCTCTCCTGTCTTCTTCCTGACGCTATCAGTCTCATCATGTTGGTTATATCGTCATCTTTTTCTTCAATTCTCGAGCGAGGGGCCGCAGCTGGATAGTCTTGTCTGAAAGGTCCATCTACGAGGTTTCACAAGCTAATCCTCGTTCAAGGCTCCACAGCACCTGTTTCCTTTTTGCTTTAAGCCAGTAATTCCCAAAACTCCAGCTCCACACATCGGCTACACACCAAGAAGAAAGCTATCTCTGCACAATTAGAAGCTCGATAACAACCCTAATAGTCAAACTCTGGAGAGCGGGCTGCAGCGAGGTACCAGACGCGTTCAGCAGTTAGGTGTGCACCAACTGTCTCCCTTTCCCTTTATCTACTGCCGTATATCTATCTGGATGTGTCAGCCTTACATAGTTAGGATGAAAAACATGGCATGATAAATATTGGCTTTAAGAAAAATAGTCTTCAGGTGGAAAAATGCACATGTAAAAGTTAGTCCATCATCACTCTGCAGCAAGAACAACAATCCAGCATGTCCAGCTATTCCTTCCTTCCTCTTCTTGTCAAGCTGATTGGAGTGTCCACATTAAAGTATAATTTTATAATAACGAGTATGTAAAAGCACTAAGAACATTCCAGGTGGTTGGAGTGGTGAGCAGTGCCTGTCTCAGGTCAGTGATAAATGTCCATCAGCAGCCCCACAAGATCAGAGGAAGCTCTAACGGCTGATTGGAGGAGACTTCTTGCCTTCTCCCTCAGGGGACGCCGGTAAACGCACTCCCCCCTCTGCAGCAGGGGGAAAACACAAAAGGCACTCTTTTCCTAGTGGTGAAGGAGGATGCAGATCTGCATGCAGCACTGCCACAACTAAACCTGACTCTTCAGAATTCTGGACCTAAGAACTCCTCTCGTTCTCCGTCTCCTTTCCTCTTCACACCCTCCATTTCTCCTGATTCAGGGCTGGGCTGCTGCAATCTCTTCCAGTCCGCCCCATAATTTTTACCCACACCTCATTTGCTCGCCTCTCGCCCCTCCTCACTCTATCCTGCCTCCGTCTCTGCTCGTTTGCAGACAAGGGAGAGAGCAAGCACTGGAAAGTCTGTGTGTTCAATCTGTGCAGGACAGAGCGAGATAACAAGCACAGCTGCATGAAAGTGAATAAAATATGAAGATTTTCGTGTCATCAAGACACAAACAAGCAGGATTCAGTCACCCATTTCATGGCATTTAGACAGTTCAGACTTTGCTTGTGTTTTTTTTTTTTCTAGATATCCTAAAAGGAAAAGAAAAATATTACAATTCTTCAAGCAGTAAAAATGCAGGTAGAGAGCTTGTGACTGGTTCTGCATTCAGATGAGGCTTTTCGCGAACACAAAGAAAAAGCCAAATAGGGAAAAAACGAGAAGAAAAACCAAACGAATAACAGGTGTGAGAGGATAAATTGAAAGATGTGGAGGAGAGCCAAGAGAGGAAATGCAAATGAGTAAGTGGGAGAGCGGTGGTGAAGCGGAGACGAGGTGGAACAATGGTTCCCAGCAGTAATCAAAATGACCTGCTGAAGGCGGGGGTAAAACTGGAGATTTTCCATTCTGAATAACTGCCTGGAAGATATTTATGAGTAAAAAGTCTCCTTCATTTGATCTGCAATTCTACACTCAGTGATTTCCCATTCAAGCAAGCCTTTATGTTGCAGAGGATTTTGCCAATGGCCACCAGGCTACAGAAGGAAGCCAGTCCATAAGGGAAAGAGGAGAAAGATGCTCTCTCTGCCACATTAGACAGTCATTTATCAGCTCGCCCCAAATAAAGAGCCACCTATTGTTATGTCTGTTTTTCTGTTTTTTTTGTGTCTATCTTCCTCTGTTTCACTCTCTCTTTCAGACACACAAACATGCACACACACAAGCACCCATTCAATCTCCCCTCCTGGGATATTGTCCATGATCCAGGCTGATACAGGATTTCATGGTGGCTGTGTGTGGCTCAACAGGCTTACACATATTCCTACCACAACCCTTTCTTTTACTGCGTAAAGCCAGCCAAATTACAGTGCATGGTGATCAGAAATAGAAGAAATGTCAATGTAGATATTTACAGATACACCAGCGTTGGCCGTTTTGCTGCAACGTTTGTTGACAGTACCATAAATCTATTGTCTCTACCCATTTATCCTTGCAGGGTCGCAGGGGGACAGGTGCCTATCTCTGGTGGTCATTGGGCAAGAGGCAGGGTACAACTTGGGCAGGTCACCAGTTCATCGCAGGACAAACAACAACAACAATGCACGCACACAGTCATTTGAAAGGGCAATTTAGAGAGACCAATTAACCTAAAAGTCATGTTTTTTGGACTGTGGAAGTTAGCCAGAGCACCTGGAGAGAACCCTTGCATGCACAGGGATAAATGTAAATTCCATGCAGAAATAGTCCACGCAGGGATTCGAACCTGAAACCTTCTTGTTGCAATGCAACAGTGCTAACAAGCCACATTAATATATATAAATGCTTTAATAATAATAATACTAAATACATATTAAACCCCAACAACCCACACTGACTGCCTCAAGCATGACTTGCCTGCCCTTATCTATGATTAATGAAGGTAAGTTTATCCTTTTATTTTATTGTGTTACAGTTTGAAATCTTGCCATAATCCTGAAAGCACCCTCATATTAAGATTAAATCACACATGAACAGACATTGTTTTGTCTGTCAGCATTACTTAGCTGCACCCAAAAGGCCATAGGATTGTGGTATCATGTTTTGAAATATCAGCTGTACCAAGTGCATCACGCTTGAGCAAGCAGGTCCAACTTGTGCAGGTCTTCTAAGGTAGTTTCCTACCTAAATGTCACAGTTTGTCGTTTATTACTGTTTTTTTTAGTCCTCATCTGAACAGAGGTCATGTAACCTGGAGTTCAATGCCCTTTAATTTCTCAACTGAGATCCACCTTTGTCCTAATGTTGCTCTACCCTCTTAACCGCTTAACTTTTCATGAATAGTAAGCGTGAATGCAGCGGTAAAACTGAACCATTTCTATTGTCTCCCCCAGTTTGTCTGCAATTCACAAAGCATCACCAGTTTGCAAGACAGGAAAGAAATAACCTTTTATCTGGCATTTTATGAAAAATAAAAGATGGATAGACGGAAGGGAGGAAGGAATGATGGATTCATGGATGTATTCATAGATCAATGCATGGATGGACGGACGGACGGATGAATGGAACTTTCAGACAATGAATAAAGTGTGGGTATACAATTATTTATTCCATACTCTGTTTTCTTTTTTCTTATCCAGACCAGGAAAATACTTATATCAACTTCCAGACTTTTCCAGGTGGTTTAGGAATGCTGTTTTAAGACAGTTTCCATGGAAGTGAAAGGAGTAAAAAGATGCAAGAGTTAGGAGTAGTAGTAGTAGTATGTAAACTAAAAAGCCTGATCTCACAGTTTCCACCTCCATCCAGAGGCTTTCTATTCCTTCAGAGGGAAGCAGGGCCTCATCGCAGCAGCAGATGGAGTACTGGAAGAATTTTAACAGAGTCCTCATAATTTATTTACTACTGTGAGCAGAAGACTGCATAACATGCTGCAAGAAGAACCATATTTTATGTTGTTTTGCATTCGTGTTTGTGTTATGCACACATTGTGGAGGTGTTTATAGGAGAGCAAGCTTGTTTGAACGTGTCCTCTTTGACTAAGTAAGGCTGATGATTGACAGGGTGTTTAAAAGGACCTTTTCCAAGAGCCTCATTCACATTCTGGAGAAGTCACCGTGTGTGTGAAAGCTATCAAACAGAGGAAACGAGGAGGGCCTGCTGCCACAGAGAAGGACTGAGATGACATGAGACAAGAGGACTGAGACTGTGGAGGAACTGATGTGAAGGTATGATAGAAAGGAAGGCAACATGTTTGATGAGAGAGAAGAAGAAACCCTGGAAATGAGAAATGTTGCTGGTAGACCTTATGTTATATTTCTGTTGTGTCGTTTGAGGTCACCACTGTGTTTCATATTTTTTGCTAATCACAAGATTGCAGCATTTTCTAAATCAGTATTGCTGTTATAGAGGATCATGTTTATTTGCAAAGGAAAGTGAAGGGAATCATAAAATAATATATAAAACTCACATTTGTTCAATATTTGGATTCTTATTTTCATCAACTGTAGAATCCAAAAAGGGCTAACTTTGTTTTCTCTCTTTTTTTTTTTTTTCGGTTAGAAAGTACCCCTGACCCACATCATCTCTGTTGGTCTGTGTCTCCTTTCTGTCCTTTTGGCTCCCAACCAGTCACAGCAGACGGTCGCTCATCCATTAGCCGGGTTCTACCAGAGGTTTCTTCCTGTCATAAGGCAGCTGCTCCCCTATCGCCATGTGCTTGCCAGGAATAGGACTTGTTTTTGACTTGCAATGGTCCTTAACTTCTGTGTGTGTGAAATAGTTGTCATTACCAAATGGTTAACAGGGAGACTTTTTGATCCCGAGTTCCCGTTCTTTGCTGCAGTCCTCTGACAGTGAGCTTTTGGAGATGTTGTTAAACCTTCCTTACTATCCTGCTCACTGTGCGTTGTAAGAAAATTAGCTTAGATCCTCTCTAGTCTTGTTTTTTCACAGCTCCAGTTGTTTTAATTTTTTGATTATTGATCTTTGTATAAAAGCCAGTTTTGATGAGTCGCTGTTTTCTTGTTGCAATTTCATGGCTCATGAAGACCAGCACATGGTCTCTTGACTTTCCCATTTTGAAGAATAGAATTACTGTTTAGAAGTTCCCAGACACAATAATGCTTTATTGCGTTTAACTTTTAGGAGTGCCCATAATTGTCAAATCCGTGATTTTCTTAAAACAATAATTTTTTTTCAGAATTTTTTTTACCTCACTGTATAAATTTATTTAAATTGAAGCAAAGTGAGTATTAATTTTGCCTATTTCAAATTATTTCAAGGCTTTTTAAACATCTGTACCAGAATGAGGCTACATGAAGAGAACACCTTATAATCCTTATCTAACAATGGCTTTCTGCTTTTAGACTCCGCCACATTTATATGTTGGATTTCTTCTTTCAATCAATCAGGGTAGGGCAGCACGGTGGCACAGTTGGTAGCACTGTTGCCCTCCTGGGTTCGATTCCCGGCCGGGGGTCTTTCTACATGGAGTTTGCATGTTCTCCCCGTGCATGCGTGTGTTCACTGGGTACTCAGGCTTCCTCCCACAGACCAAAGACATGCCTGTGGCAGGTTAATTGGTCTCTCTAAATTGCTCTTAGGTGTATGAATGAGTGTGTGCATGGTTGTTTGTATTTTGCCCTGCGATAGATTGGAGACCTGTCCAGGGTGTACCCTGCCTCTTGCCCGTAGACTGCTGGAAATAGGCACCAGCTTCCCCGCGACCCACTATGGAATAAGCGGTAGAAAATGACTGACTGACAATCAGGATAACCTGGGGATGCTTCATTTTGTGAAGGGGATTAGGATCAAACTGTTAGCCTTCTGGTTGGAGTACAACCACTCTGTAGACAAAGCAACAGCCCCGCAGCCCCTTTGCTGCTCCTACAGTTAACCAAAGATCATTTTTCATCTAAAGCCAAACAACAGTCCTACAGTCCACTTCACTGAGTTATAGAGACATTCTGCAGGGACATGCTGCTGCTGTATTTGAGCCTGGAACACCATTCGTCACACAGCCACTGAATGCATTTTTTATGATACTTACAGTAAGCTGTTCTATACAACTGCTGTGGTCAGTTCTTTTAACTGACAATTGTTCTGACCACGAACCAGTAGAACCAATGTTCTCCAATCACATTAGATTGAAACTGCAGAATACTCATTAAGAACATGTTAGCAGGAAGGAGTGTTTTCCTCATTTCAAGGCACTCTTATTAAAGATGTGTAAAGGTCTTAATTGTAGCTGCATAATCAGTGAACCGTTTAGACAAAGTCAACCATTAATTTAAGTATACACATTTTTTAGGGGAAGTAAATCCATGTTGAGAAATAATCAATGCCCCTTACAACTACGATAAAAATGTAACTAAGGTCTTTTAGTTTACATAATACTTTTTAAGGTTGAAAGGAGAAGGGAAATTTTAATAACAATACATGGATTCTTTTTTTTTCTAAAGCATTAATACAATGTGACACAGAGACATCTGTAAGCCATTTATTACAACAGGATAGACAAGAAAACATGCTGTTCAAGTAACACAGATGTGCTGACCTTCATAGGTCAGATATTACAACAATAGAATTTCTGCTCTCCTTTACTTATATATTTACAGTCAGAGCAATGGAGCAATAATAAAAAGGTTAAAACAGGTGAAGCTGCGACTAACAAGGCTGGGCGAGGACCCAAGTTTATCTTGCCATCACGCACAGTATGGAGGATGGTGGAGGTTAAAAAAATCTCCAAAGATCACTGTTTGGAAACTGCAGCAAAGAGCAGCATCTTAAGTCACCCAGTGTCTGTAAAAACCCATTGGTGTCACAGAAAGATTATGCCAGTCATATTGTGTTGAAGGCAACTGACCCAAGTGGAGAGCACCCAAGAGCAAACTCATGTTGAAAGAGAAGATTTATTTTAATGAAAAATGTATTTACAGGGCAGAGACACGAGGAGAAAAAAAAGACTCAAAACAAACTGGTGTAATAAAATGGGACAGAAGACTCTGACAAGAACTGACTGGCTTTTAACTGCTCGGGAGGTGACTGGATGACATGGGAACCAGGTGAGACTAATGAGGGGAATGCAATGCAGCTACACACATGGACAAAATTGTTTGTTGTGACTATGAATCTGAATACGGTATATTATTTAATATTTATACTTTAATATTTTATCAAATAATATTTTGGTCTGTTAAGGGTTGTCCTGTGAATACCAGCCAAGTAAGGCGATGGTATTAGGACAAAATCAAAACGCTGGACATACATGGAATGAATTCACACAATTTCTTATATAAGAATTTATTAACAAAAATAAGTCAACTCAAAGTCAAACATATTTAAATCAACAAACTCTTTACTATGCTAAAACAATCCAACTAAACTACCAAGCAGAATGAAAGAATAGGGAAGACTAATGGGCTATGTACAATATAAACAAGTTGATTAAAGATGATTGAAACCATGACCAAAAGAGTGATGCAACATTACCATGAAATGTTTATGTTTGAGAACCAAGGATTATCTTGAAGAATCTGGAAATGAAGTTAAGTCTTGGAACTAACTTAGGCAATAATCAGCAAACATTTAGACAACCATTCACAATGCATGATCAGATTAAATATTATTTTAATAAAATAATGTTTTAAATAATGATCTGCTGAATAAAACCAACCTTCTGGATGACTATTTCTCAACGGTGTCTAATTAGCTGCCTTTATTTATTAAAATAATATTTAAAGAAATATTATTAAGGGAATATTTTGGAAAAGAGCCAAATCTTTCTGGAGACATGGGGCTTAATGGTGTTTACTTAGTTATCAAATTTAGTAAAATGATGTTAGGGACACATTATTTACTGGATTGAAAACTAAACCTTTCTGGGTAAATATTATTTGGCAGCAAGCACCTGTTCTTACCTGTTAGCAGTTGAAGCTAACAAAGGAAGCTGATAGCTTAGCACCAGAATCAAACACACAGCTTTAAAAATACCGTCAATAAAAGGTTTGAAATGCATAAGTGCGGACGGCGCATTATGATCAATCTTCTGGGTTAAAATCACCCCTTTAAATAAAGTTTGTCTTAACTTTAAAAGCACACAAACAAAGAACACAAAACTGACCACGTGTGCTGCAGATCGTCTGCTTGCACCAAGATAGCGGAGTTTCACACAAACAAAACTTCATAAAATGAAAAACATTAAGATCATTTCTATGGAAGCAAATCGTTACCATATTTCAAATGAAAAAGCATTTTCAGAAATGCTTTTTCATTTTAAGAATGTGGCTTCATTGTTTGACTCATAAATAACATTAGTAATCAATCATCCTATTTGCATTTTAATTTTCTTCTTCAAGACTGCTCATTCTTTCACTTAATTAAAATGAAAAAGAAAAAGACATTTGAGATTTATTTTTCAAAATGTACCCCAGCAAATAGATACCAAAATTCAATTTGAAATGTAAAATTTAAAAATGAAAAAGCATTTCCAGAAATGCTTTTTCATTTTAAGAATGTGGCTGCGTTATTTGACCCATAAATAAAATTAGTAATCAATCATCCTATTTGCATTTTCTTCTTCATGACTGCACATTTTATGCCATAATCAAAAAGAAAACAAAGCAGACATTGATTTTTCGTTTTCGTGGTCTGCCCGCAAAGTACTACCCAGAGCTCGAAAACGGAAAAGCATTCCGAGCGGCGGGCGCAACAGAGTGACGTCAGCAGCCGCTGTTCCTCAGCTCCCTGCTGACCGAGCTACCCATCTTTTTCGGTAGGGGGCGCTGTGCACGTCTGCATTGCATTACATTGCAAACGTGCCGAGAAATTGATTGAATTGCAGCAGGGCCGAGCTCAATTTGTGGCAGTGGCAGGCAGAACTGGCAGTTCCGGTGGCAGGTTGTGGCAGTTCCTGCCACCGAAGCTGCCACCGAAACTGCCACAGCAGGGTGGCAGGGTGGCAGGTGAAAGCTTGCCAATGTGGTTGCCGCTGTTTTTGCGGAAGCTGATGCTGATTATCGGCAAATGGGATGTCATTGTTGTTATAGCCTGTTACCTTTACATAATGATTTCATTATTGATTATTATTTAATAAACAGCTTTAGACCCATAACATAAGGTGATTGTATTTACTTGACATGGAAAATAAATAGCACTATGTGTATGTGTGACGTGTTGAAAGGATGACGAAGATTTATTGCACAAACAGCCGGTTTATTATAGAGCACGAGCGGCTATTCTGAATTATCACTCACAGAAAATTATAAATAAATGCTTAAAAACACGCTGGATGTCCCAGGCCATAATAAGGCTGCCACGAGGATGCCACAGCCTTCCATGGGAACTACCGGTTCTGCCTGTCACTGCCACAAATTGAGCTCGGTCCTGCTGCAATTCAATAAATTTCTCGGCACGTTTGCAATGTAATGCAATGCAGACGTGCACAGCGCCCCCTACCGAACAAGATGGGTAGCTCGGTCAGCAGGGAGCTAAGGAACAGCGGCTGCTGACGTCACTCTGCTGCGCCCGCCGCTCGGAATGCTTTTTCGTTTTCGAGTTCTGGGCAGAACTTTGTGGGCAGACCACAAAAACGAAAAATCAATGTCTGCTTTGTTTTCTTTTTGATTATGGTATAAAATGTGCAGTCACGAAGAAGAAAATACAAATAGGATGATTGATTACTAATTTTATTTATGGGTCAAATAATGCAGCCACATTCTTAAAGTGAAAAAGCATTTCTGGAAATGCTTTTTCATTTTCAAATTTTACATTTCGAATTGAATTTTGGTATCTATTTGCTGGGGTACATTTTGAAAAATAAATCTCAAATGTCTTTTTCTTTTTCCATTTTATTTAAGTGAAAGAATGAGCAGTCTTGAAGAAGAAAATTAAAATGCAAATAGGATGATTGATTACTAATTTAATTTATGAGTCAAATAATGCAGCCACATTCTTAAAATGAAAAAAGCATTTCTGAAAATGCTTTTTCATTTGAAATATGGTAATGATTTGCTTCCATACATTTCATCCTAAATATCTCTCTGCCCAAACTCTAACCTCTTTTGAATTGTGTTGAGGAGGAGCTGATATTTGATTTTATTTCTTCAACTGAGACATCAGCCGGTATTCCCCAAATCACTCCTTTTTGCCATTTACCTCCTTTTATGTGGCTCACACTTGTCACTTTCCACCTTCCTATTTCTTTCATCCTACATGCTCTGTCTCTTTGTTCTTCCTCCGCACCTGTCATTTTTGATATAGATCTGACCCACATACAGAGAACACTCAGAAGTTTTATGGATTTTATGGTCAACAAAGTAATCTGGGATGAGGACTGGAAACACCAACTGCACGGGAAGGAAGAATGAACTGGTGAACAAACAAATAATATGAAGTAACTGATTACTTGGATCTGAGAAATGGCTTACTAAATTGTTGTAGCTTGAACCACCACGGGTAGAGAGATTCAAAGTCTTAACTTGCGAAGGAAGATCATTCAGTTGTCTTCTTTGTTGTGATCTTGGTGCCAGCCAAATGGAGCTCAGGTGCTGATGTTTGAGAAGGATGAAGGGACAGGGTATGCTGATGCCTGGGTCCTGGAGTTGGACGAAATGGGAAGCCGCCAGCTTGGTCCGTGTCCGAAAGGTACAGCCGGTGGTGAGAGAAATCCACAGGAATATAGATCCTTAACTCAGTAGTTGATAATCCAGATGCTCAGAGAAACTCTGGAACGAATCAGAACTCAGCAAGGTAAACAAAGCCTCAGGTAAAAACCTGCGTGGGAACAAAATACAAAGTTACTTGAAATTAAAAAATGAAGCAAAAGATCAGTAGAGGCCGAGTTTGTTACCACTAAGGCAAACACTCTGGCGTCGAAGTGCTGGCAGCCTCCCGCTTAAGTACTCCTCCAAGCAATCAGCAAATAGGTGACACCTGCCATCCAGCGCACCTGAGAACTCCAGCACCAACTGAGAAACACTGAATGGTTATGTAGACAAGTACACCAAACACACACACAGGCTCAGACTCTGACAGCACCACACTTCCGCCCCTGACCAGAGATTGGTTCCTTGGAAAGGTGGTGGTTTTATACGGCCAGTGGCATCATGGGAAGTCTGCTGTTACCCCTCCCCCTTCCTCAGTTGCTGGAAGTCGGTTAAATGCAATTTATTTTGAAAGTTCCAGAAATGTCTGTACCGGATTTTAATGTTGTATCCATGGCTGTGGGTCCCAACATGTTGGTACCCCTCGGTTAATGAAAGAAAAACCCACAATGGTCATATAAATAACTTGAATCTGACAAAGGTAATAATGAATAAACTTTCTATGAAAATGAAAAAATGAATGTCAGACATTGCTTTTCAAACATGTTTCAACAGAATTATTTTTAAAAATAAACTCATGAAACAGGCCTGGACATAAATGATGGTACCCTTAACTTAATATTTTGTTGCACAACCATTTGAGGCAATCACTGCAATCAAACGATTCCTATAACTGTCAATGAGACTTCTGCACCTCTCAGCAGGAATTTTGGCCCAGTCCTCATGAGCAAACTGCTTCAGTTGTCTCAGGTTTGAAGGTAGCCTTTTCCAGACAGCATGTTTCAGCTCCTTCCAAAGATGCTCAATAGGATTTAGGTCAGGGCTCATAGAAAGTCACTTCAGAATAGTCCAATGTTTTCCTCTTAGCCATTCTTGGGTGTTTTTAGCTGTGTGTTTTGGGTCTATCCTGTTGCAAGATCCATGACCTGCAACTGAGACCAGGCTTTCTGACACTCGGCAGCATATTTCTCTCTAGAGTCCCTTGATAGTCTTGAGATTTCATTATACCCTGCACAGATTCAAGACACCCTGTGCCAAATGCAGCAAAGCAGACCCAGAACATAACAGAGCCTCCTCCACGTTTCACAGTAGGGACAGTGTTCTTCTCTTCATTTGCTTCATTTTTCCGTCTGCGAAGATAGAGCTGATGTGCCTTGCCCAAAAGTTGAATTTTTGTCTCATCTGTCCATAGGACATTCTCCCAGAAGCTTTGTGCCTTGTCAACATGTAGTTTGGCAAATTCCAGTCTGGCTTCTTTATGATTTGTTTTCAACAATGGTCTCCTTGGTCATCTCCCATTAAGTCCATTTTGCCTCAAACAATGTCGGATGGTGCGATCTGACACTGATGTTCCTTGAAATTCACCTTTAATCTCTTCAGAGGTTTTTCTGGGCTCTTTTGTTACCGTTTGTATTATCCATCTCCTTGTTTTGTCATCAATTTTCCTCCTCCAGGAAGGTTGGCTACAGTCCCATGAATCTTAAGTTACTAAATATGTGCAAGTGTAGTCTCAGGAACATGAAGCTGCGTGGAGATGGTCTTATAACCTTTACCATGCTTGTCTGTAATTTTCTTTCTAATCTCCTAGACAACTCTTTCCTTTGCATCCTCTGGTCCATACCATGTCACCCAACAGCACAGTGACTTCCTGTAGCCATATATATATATATGTATAAATCAACATAAAGCTGTTTATGACTTGTTTACGATGCAGCTGTTGTTTTCCCATCCTTCAGAGATTAATGTTCATTGTAACTAGGGACCATCCTACATAAAAAGAGGATTCGGAGAGATGCTGTTCAGAGCGGTGCGAGATATGTAAGTGAGCACATCTTGACCGTTTCTCCTCGCAGCGAGTAAAATAACTAATACTTTGTCTCTCTTTTCTTTTTGTGTTGTTATAAGTATTGTAGGTTGTTTAAACCTGACATTAATTTGGTCCTTTCGAGCCGGATTCCAACTACGCCTGATGATTCCAGCGGGTCGGTAGACTCCAGGAAAGACCGTGCGCACGGCTGTCTTCATCAGGAAGACACACAGACCCTTTGACTGGATTTCGGCCCGCCCGCTGGGATCTGACGGCTGACGGAACTCTGAGAGAGAGGAGAGGACAAAGTGGTGAGTTGAATCTGGATTTAAAACAAAAGTGTGACGAGTGACTGGGGGTAAACAAACCCTGTGAATCCTAGGCCCTAACAGGTAACAGCAGTGCGCCGAAGTTCTGCTTAAAGTTTTAGGGAAAATACTGAAAATTCTGAGGTTATAGGGGACGACAGAGTCCTCTTAAGTATTAAGAAAGTAATACTAAAATTCCGTGTTTCCAGAATGGCGGAGTCCAAGTATTTTAAACAACAAAAAATACTAAGAAAAATCCACGTTTAAGTATTTTAAACAACAAAAAATACTAAGAAAAATCCACGTTTAAGTATTTTAAACAACAAAAAATACTAAGAAAAATCCGTGTTTAAATGTGTGCATGTGAGAAATGAATGGAGGATTTAAACCACTAGGTTTTACCTCAGACCAAAGCAGTGGGTTTGTAAGTGACTAACTTTTGTGGAAGCAAAGGCAAGAATTCTCCACTCGAAAGAGTTGAAGTGAGAATTACCACAAACAGAAATTTTTCTGTCACCCTACTGAGGAGAATAATCCAGCATTTAGAATACCCTAGGTATTGAGATACTGGACTAAATTAAAATTAAAAAATTAAAAAAAACATGGGAAAAGGGGCTAGTAAAAATAAATTGAAAAACGAACTACAATGCAAAGATTGGAAGTTCATAGAAGCACAAGATCCGAATAAATTAAAATATTTAGATAAATGGATAACCACATATCATTATGATGGTCATTTAAACTCTAAAAAATGTGTCAATCTACAGGATGCAATAATTGAAAAAACAAAGCATGACCCAAGAAAAATGGAAAAAGAAGGTTATGAGGATGTAGATTATTGGTTAAAAGTAGCTAAAAGGAGAGAGGAAGGAGTAAAGAAGCGTAAGGAGGAAGAGAAAGAAAAGGGAGAAGAAAATTGTAGGAAACAATTATTGTTTCATAGAGCAGAAAAAGTAATGAAGGATAAAAAACAAAAAAAGATAGTCAACACCTTTTTCCAGCAAGAAGAGCAGATTTATTATCAAAGCAACAGAGGAAGAGAAAAATTTAGAAGCAGAGGACAAAACCGCAGGTGTCAGAGAGGAGGAGTGAGCAGAGGAAATTACAGACAATGCACCTCAGGGTGTTGGTGTTGTGTGAAAGGAGAACATCTGGCAAGAGACTGTCCTGATAAGAGAAAATAATGATTCAGCATGACTAGGACAGAAAACAAGTGAAATTGTTCCTAGTACCTCAGATACCAATGAAAAAAAAAATCAAAAACACAGGGGCAGGATATTCTCTTAAGATTCCAGGACCGTCTCTCCTTAGATAGCATAAAACCTGAAGTTACCTTACTGTTGAATGGAAAATCAATTATTTTTCTTTGTGATACCGGAGCATGCAGGACCACCTGTAGAGAAAAAATCCCAAATTCCAGACTTAGTGATCAGCAAATAACAGTAAGGTCAGCTAAGTGGAAAATTGACACGTCTGTGAGTCTGAACCAGTTTGGATAAGAGATCCCAATGGACAGTCATGCCAGCTATCTATTCTAATGTTCCCTGAGTGTCCGGTGAATCTATTGGGACGAGATGGATTACTGCATCTGGTGTTAGCATTAATTCCGACCTCAGAAGGACATATTGTAGTAAAGAGAAAAGCAGAACTCAGCCAAGGTGATTATTTCATGCTAAAAAGGAGTAGGACCATCTTATTACCACTATTAACTGGATCTTCTGAATAAGCCACCCCTAGACGTAGGGACAGCTTTACTAACAGAAGGAAGAAATGTCATTACTCGACTACAAGATCAAATGACACCAGATGATCTACATATTACCATGTGGTATAAAAATACTCCTGGACCAGATAAAACTTACGAAGAAGTATTAAATAAAGTAACCCCTATAAAAGTCATGGTAACTTATGTTTATACAGATAGGAAGAGTACGTCAGTTGCTGAAGTAGTGTTAGAGGAAGACACTAGGAAGCTCTGCAACATGTGGTCACCTCCACAAATATCTTTATTCAAGGATAAAGAACTCAAGTGGCATGATATGGGTTAATTGTGTAAAAATGAGGTTAAATACCTAGGCCACAATCTTAGCGCAGGGGGATGCACAATTGTAGAAGAAAGAAAGACTGCAATATTACAAGTTCTAAAACCAGTAACAAAAAAGCAAATGATGTCCTTCCTTGGACTAACTAATTATTGTAGACACTGGATGCCAAATTATGCAGAAATAGTAGCTCCATTAAACAAATTAATGTATGAGGAAGAGCTGAAAATGACGTCTGAACTGAAATGGAGTGTAGAAGCTGAAGAAGCATTTACCAACATAAAACAAGTTCTAGTTTCCAGTACTGCTTTAGCATTACCAGACTATAGTAAACCGTTTGTTCAGATGGTAGATTGCAAGGGACATTTTATGATTTCAGTTCTGGTTCAACAACATGGAGATAAAATGAAAATAATAGCCTATTTCTTTTCAAAACTAGATAGAGTTGCGTGTGTGCAACCATATTATGTGAGAGCTGTAATTGCAGCCTAAAATGACAGTTGCAGTGCTGCAATAGTGTTGTTTCACCTTTTAACCTTAAGAGTTTCCCATGCAGTTTCAGCATTAATACTGCAGAATTAGAAAAAAAGAAGAAGAAAGAAAAAATTTGAAGTGATTTGCAGGATCACGAAATAGTTTATGTGAATGATTTCTCTAAAAAGATGAGAGGGAGAAGACACAAACAGGATATGTATTGGTGACAATGGATATAGTGTTAGAAAAGATGCAACAATAAAGCTCACTACATGAGATAGCAATGTGGAAAAAACATGGAGCTGAATTAAAAGATGAAATCTATATTTGACCAGATAATAAACCTGTTCTACCAAAGAACCTATAAATGGAAGCAATATTTGAGCCATCGTGTTTCATAATGTCTCAACAGGGGGGAATAGTAGGACAGATATATTAATATTATATAACATATTGATTAAATTCTAAAAATTCTTATTAAAACATATTTGTAAAACATGTTTAGCATGTGTAAAACATTATCTACAAGGGAATTTAAGACTACAAAGGGGACAATTTTCAAAACCAAGATACCCTTTTCAAACAATTCATATGGATTTTATTGAGTTAAACCACAGTGAAGGGAAAAAGTTTTGTTTAGTCATTATAGATGCATTTTCTAAATGGATAGAACTATTTCCAACTAAACATTACAAGCACCTCAGGGTTAACACCCTATGAAACGTTATTTGGAAGACCATACAGATTACCACAGTTAAAAAATAAGTGGGAGTTAGATGAAGAAGCTAACCTAGTTGATTATATAAGGAGTATGTTAGAAAGCAACAGAAACAAAATCAAACTAATGAGGAATGTTCTATTTCCCAGCAGGAAAACCAACTAGTGAAACCAGGAGACTGGGTGTTAATAAGGAGTGTAAAGAAGAAGCATTGGTATTCACCTAAGTGGGAGGATCCATATTAGTTATTATTAACCACTGCAAGGGCAGTAAAATAACTGAGAGATCAACCTGGATTCACCTTACACATTGTAAAAAGATCATTTCGGTTGAAAGCTCCGTCAGGGGAAGTGATTTATAGACTGATAATAGGGTGGACCCAGACATTTAGAGGCTGGAGAGACCCGAAAGTCAGTGAAGACAATTAAGACACTGGAACCACTTAGAGGAGTAAAAATTTCAGCCAAAATGATTTCTAGATGGATGATCAATGCTTTCCGATGCTGGGTGGTTATATATATTTTTTTCCTTATATTGATTTTTTATTTTTCTGGTATTTCTGGAAACCAGTCAAGATTAATTAGAATGTAATAACATCTGTTATGAGTTATATGAAACAAGTAGCGCTAAATCAAGCAAGGCAAGATAACCTAATTATGTGCACTAAACAAACTTCTTATACTTATGTCATTCAAGTGTGCGTGAAATCTAAAACCACAGCTGTGGTGCTGATCCCACTCATTAGCTTGACCACATGAAGAAGGAAAGGACAGGATTATAGAAGTTATAAATGGTACTTAACTAATGATAGAAGAAACACCTCATGGTCCATGATGGTAGTTGATGAAGGAAATAATTGGACACCAGAGTGGTGCACCACTGCTTATGCTAGTTATCAAAAGAAGTTGTTTAAGTTCCATAAAGCTGATAATGTAATCCAGGTAACAGAGCGAAGAGAGTGAAAATTATGTTAGGAAAGTTAACCATAGATGACTAAGTTCCAGGTTATTACAGGAGTATCAGGAACAAATAATAACTGGTTATTGATGGTAGAACAAGCTGCTAACATGACTAAAAGAGATTGTGTTGTGTGTTTGGGTCCCAGGGTTTTTGTTACAAATAATTCCAGCTGTGATACCACAACTCTGTGTGATGGAAGTAATGAATCAAACTAATCCTAATGAAATGTGTCAGCACAAAGATTCGGTTTTTTCTGTAATTAGAGCAGATAAGGATAAATCCGTTTTCCATAAGCGAGTCACCACTGGAAACTATACATGTATAAATATGACAGAGAGAGGTAATAAATTGGGAAATCTCATTGCAGTATGGTGTATTACAATTGTAAAAGTAAATAAGTGTTTTAAACCAGTCTCTAGAGGAGACATTTGGGGGTGGTTGT